>NC_092240.1:42056135-42078635 GCF_036320965.1 Panulirus ornatus
TATATATATATATATATATATATATATAAATATATATAGCTGGGAACGCTAACTGCATTATTTGTTCTATGAAAAGTTTGCGTTGTTATACATTGTATTCGTGTTCATATACCTCCACGTTTGACATTGTTCTGGAAAATTGCTAACTACTGGTAATGTGAGCTTGATCGGATGTGATTGGTGCAGACCACTTTGCTCATGGATATGAGATGAAGGGTATTCGATTACTCGTATTTTACCAGTCATTTCCGCAACAGGGGCGATCATAGTAGAGTGGTAAGTGTTTCCAGCTACCATGCGAAGGTCCGGGTTTGAATCCTTGCTGTTGCAGAGTATTATGCGATATCTATATCTATCTATCTATCTATCTCTCTATCTATCTATCTATATATACACATATATATATATATATATATATATATATAAATATATATATCACTTTGGTTGATTTCGTAAGTGTAAACAGAATTACAAATTTAGCTTCTGCTCAGCTGTCATCATCTGCTTAACTGTCAGCTCCTGTCAAATGCCAACTTTTCTTAATTGCTTCATTGTCGACTTTTTTCAACTGTCAGCTTCTGTTAACTGCTTCACTGTCAATTTCTGTCGCTCGTTACATCTGTTAGCCAAGACATCGGAAAGCGTAAGTTACCGTGACTACCATATAGCCATACAGAAATCTCCAGATTTTCGAGGCTTTCATACATCTATGTAGCTAGACTAAGCTATAGAGAGCCCCAGTGTGACGCAAGTTATCTTTCGTCTTTAGATAAATCTCACCGCAACACTAGAGACGCTTAAGCTATAAATAGAAACCCAGTGTAACACGAAAAAGCTCAAGCTTATATAAGACCTCATCGTAATACTAGAGAGCTCATGCTATGAGGAAAGACATTGTAACATTAGAAATCCTAAGCTATAGATTAACCCATCGTAACTCTAAAGGGCTTTAGACTGTAACAGATATCCAACTTAACTCTAAAAAGCCGAAGTTATAAAGACACACTATTCCAACATTGGAGATCTCAAAGCTGTAAAATATACCCATCTTAAGTATATTAAGCTTCAATAGCTGTGCAGAAGCCCGATTGAAATGAAGTCCTTCATAAAGCATAAGAGGTTCATGCACAGGCTTGGTAACAATGTGGGAATCAGAGAGAAAATATCCCAGATCCAGACCAAGACTTGAGGTTTACTAGGGTCGCCTCGTTAGTTGACGCCAGGGCAACAGATGTGAAGGTAATAAGGTGAGGGCGAACAACTGCAGCCTTGTTACACCCACGATAAATCTCATCAGTAAGGAAGGGAGACAATTGTCTGACAGTTATGGCAGAATAACTGTGAGTTGAGGGCGTTTTATTCTCATTTTTTCTCCAGCTTTGGTCTCATCCGGCAAGAAGAGGGTCATTGTCTCTGACATGAGGATCAGGAGATAATGTTGTGGATAAGATTCACATCATCTTGGGTGCCACACCAACTGTTGTCCTCCTCTTCTGTCTGGAGATGAAGAGCCGTATCAACTGTAGCGGTGGAGAGAATCGTGATGTCTTGGTACAGAGATGGCGTAGGCGATGTCAGAGACAGCCACGATCATAAGGTACTCACTTGACGACAGACGAGAGAGATACAAGATATTGGTGAAAATGTGGATACCTTAAGAAAGATAAAACAGAGTCGTATGAACAGATGAATACGATGAGTTTGTCTTACGGATATTGATGTTTACGAATGAGTGTGTGTGTTTGTATGTGTGTATGTGTGTGTGTGTGTGTGTGTGTGTGTGTGTGTATGTGTGTGTGTGTGTGTGTGTGTGTGTGTTGTGTGTGTGTGTGTGTGTGTGTGTGTGTGTGTGTGTATGTGTGTGTGTATGTGTGTGTGTGTGTGTTGTGTGTGTGTGTGTGTGTGTGTATCTGTTCTGTGTGAGATTATTTGCCTAAGTACTGGTATACGTACATATGAGTGTTTCTGGATGATCGTGTTCATGCGTATGCCCAAGTATGTTTCAGTATGTAATCGGTGCCTTACTTCCATATGATCATGATGGTTGTGAGCAACATCTGTCCACTTTCCTGTCCCTCAGGCCCTACCTGTCCATCACCAATCTCCAGTACACAAGGCAGAGCCGATATATCGTGTATTCCCATTACTGAGCAGGATCACATCCGTCTTCAAACCAAATATTCATTTACCGCCATTAAAACCTGTGGGTTTATTCACTGCAAACGATAATAGGCATCTTGCTGTTATATCAGTTCAAAACATTTGCTTGCTGGCGTTCCGTTTGCATCAATATTCCGAGGAGAATATTGGGATATTTGGTCCAAATATGTTTGTTTACTGAGCTAGCCAACCATCCAGGCAGCTGCTCTGACACAACTTAAATCCCTGCATGTCTGTTTTGTTTTTTCGTTTGTCACTAACAGCGTACCAGGTTCCAGTCCGTTGTTGAAATAATGATATATACCAGTATTATATAAGAGATGAGTTTACAAGGGATAGGAATAGCTGGAATATGTGAACACACACACACACACACACACACACACACACACACACACACATATATATATATATATATATATATATATATATATATATATATCTTTCTTTCAAACTATTCGCCATTTCCCGCATTAGCGAGGTAGCGTTAAGAACAGAGGACTGGGCCTTTGAGGGAATACCCTCACCTGGCCCAATTCTCTGTTCCTTCTTTTGGAAAATTAAAAAAAAACGAGAGGGGAGGATTTCCAGCCCCCCGCTCCCTCCCCTTTTAGTCGCCTTCTACGACACGCAGGGAATACGTGGGAAGTATTCTTTCTCCCCTATCCCCAGGGAAAATATATATATATATCTATACCTATTTTTTTTTTTTTTTGCTTTGTCAGCGACAATGTCTGGGGAGTGAAGTCAGGGGTTAGTGAGAGGACAAGAGCAAGGGAAGGAGTAGCAATACTCCTGAAACAGGAGTTGTGGGAGTATGTGATAGAATGTAAGAAAGTAAATTCTCGATTAATATGGGTAAAATTGAAAGTTGATGGAGAGAGGTGGGTGATTATTGGTGCATATGCACCTGGGCATGAGAAGAAAGATCATGAGAGGCAAGTGTTTTGGGAGCAGCTGAATGAGTGTGTTAGTGGTTTTGATGCACGAGACCGGGTTATAGTGATGGGTGATTTGAATGCAAAGGTGAGTAATGTGGCAGTTGAGGGAATAATTGGTATGCATGGGGTGTTCAGTGTTGTATATGGAAATGGTGAAGAGCTTGTAGATTTATGTGCTGAAAAAGGACTGATGATTGGGAATACCTGGTTTAAAAAGCGAGATATACATAAGTATACTTATTTAAGTAGGAGAGATGGCCAGAGAGCGTTATTGGATTACGTGTTAATTGACAGGCGTGCGAAAGAGAGACTTTTGGATGTTAATGTGCTGAGAGGTGCAACTGGAGGGATGTCTGATCATTATCTTGTGGAGGCTAAGGTGAAGATTAGTATGGGTTTTCAGAAAAGAGGAGTGAATGTTGGGGTGAAGAAGGTGGTGAGAGTAAGTGAGCTTGGGAAGGAGACCTGTGTGGGGAAGTACCAAGAGAGACTGTGTACAGAATGGAAAAAGGTGAGAACAATGGAAGTAAGGGGAGTGGGGGAGGAATGGAATGTATTTAGGGAATCAGTGATGGATTGCGCAAAAGATGCTTGTGGCATGAGAAGAGTGGGAGGTGGGCTGTTTAGAAAGGGTAGTGAGTGGTGGGATGAAGAAGTAAGAGTATTAGTGAAAGAGAAGAGAGAGGCATTTGGACGATTTTTGCAGGGAAAAAATGCAATTGAGTGGGAGAAGTATAAAAGAAAGAGACAGGAGGTCAAGAGAAAGGTGCAAGAGGTGAAAAAAAGGGCAAATGAGAGTTGGGGTGAGAGACTATCAGTAAATTTTAGGGAGAATAAAAAGATGTTCTGGAAGGAGGTAAATAAAGTGCGTAAGACAAGGGAGCAAATGGGAACTTCAGTGAAGGGCGTAAATGGGGAGGTGATAACAAGTAGTGGTGATGTGAGAAGGAGATGGAATGAGTATTTTGAAGGTTTGTTGAATGTGTCTGATGACAGAGTGGCAGATATAGGGTGTTTTGGTCGAGGTGGTGTGCAAAGTGAGAGGGTTAGGGAAAATGATTTGGTAAACAGAGAAGAGGTAGTAAAAGCTTTGCGGAAGATGAAAGCCGGGAAGGCAGCAGGTTTGGATGGTATTGCAGTGGAATTTATTAAAAAAGGGGGTGACTGTATTGTTGACTGGTTGGTAAGGTTATTTAATGTATGTATGACTCATGGTGAGGTGCCTGAGGATTGGCGGAATGCGTGCATAGTGCCATTGTACAAATATTGTATAATTGTATAAATATATATATATATATATATATATATATAAATATATATATATATATATATATATGTGCATAGGTATATATAAATATATATATTCCCTGGGGATAGGGGAGAAAGAATACTTCCCACGTATTCCCTGCGTGTCGTGGAAGGCGACTGAAAGGGAAGGGAGCGGGGGGCTGGAAATCCTCCCCTCTCGTTTTTTTTTTTTTTCCAAAAGAAGGAACAGAGAAGAGGTCCAGGTGAGGATATTCCCTCAAAGGCCCAGTCCTCTGTTCTTAACGCTACCTCGCTGTCGCGGGAAATAGCGAATAGTATGAAAAAAAAAAAAAAAAATCTATATTTTTATATATATATATATATATATATATATATATATATATATATATATATATATATATATATATATCCTTCCTTCTTTTGGAAATGAATATGACAGCAAAGTGATTGATGAAGTCTGATGATATACTACAACAATCCGAAAACACGTTCGCTCGTCATGAGCAACAATATAGTAGGTCGCTCTGGAAGTTTGAATCGTACCGATGTGGCATATGAATACCGATACAATACTGGGAACTGTCAGCCCCACCACATAAACTACATTGGACATACAACCTACACCCTGAGCCGCCGCCTCTCGCTCCACTTACAAGAAGGTGGAATCAAACATCATGAACTAAATCACGGAACGAGACTAACGAGGAAGATTATAGAGAATAACACCAAAACTATTACTTGTTGCAGTAATGGAGGAGACTACAGATATTATAAGCCATTTACACTAGAGAGAAAGCACCTATCATCAACATCCAGAGAAACATGCCTACTGCCATACAGTTCTTTGATGGCCCTCCAATAGAACTTAGACGGATAGGACACGTCACTGACACCGCAAGCTACTGAGTCCGCCATTGCTGGACGGTAGGAACGCGGCCCTGGGCTACGAAGGCTAGAGAGAATTAGACGAGCCCAACCTGACCTCAACTCCGCATCCAGACGGTAACGGTCTCGCTTAGCCCTACTTAGTGTATCAAGTGATGGACTTTCTATATTCCTACCACGTGTAATATTGTTCTTCTGTGTTTTTTGTTAACTGTAACTTTTTTTATATTCGTTTCATATGTTGTATTTAGATTGTAACTCACACTACCCTTCATGATATTATCAATTGTCTCTCTTTTAGCGTTTTCCCATATTCTTATGTGCTATGTGCTTTTCACCCGAGTGTTTTTACATTTTGTTTGCGTTTTTCACGTCATATCCAAGTTTTCTGACGCAGTTTTTCTCTCTTTTTGTACATTCCTGATGATGCCTCGTTAAAGGCAAAAGCCATTTCCCGCGCTAGCGAGGTAGCATTAAGAACAGGGGACTGGGCCTTCGAGGGAATATCCTCACCTGGCCCTCTTCTCTGTTCCTTCTTTTGGAAAATAAAGAAAAGAAAACGAGAGGGGAGGATTTCCAGCCACCCGATCCCTCCCCTTTTAGTCGCCTTCTACGACACGCAGGGAATACGTGGGAAGTATTCTTTCTTCCCTATCCCCAGGGATATATATATATATATATATATATATATATATATATATATATATATATATATATATATATATATATATATATATATATATATATACATATATGAAGGTTCACGTTCCTATGCACTTTGTTCGTATTCATATACCTCCGCGTTGTGCAGTTAGGTTCGGTAAAATGCTATCTGCTGGCTATGTGCGCCTGTTGGGAAATGTCCGGTGTAGACCCCGTTGCTCACCAACGTGAGACGAAGGGTATTCGAGTACATAGTATTCGAATAGTTATTTCCTATTAGCCAGGTCCATATCCTAGCGGTAGCATTCCCGCCTGTGGCACAGGGGTCCCGGGTTCGATCCTGGCTGTTGGAGGTTTGTATGTTCTATGAAGGTGCGCGTTCCTATGCACTTTGTTCGCATATATGTATGTGTGTGTGTGTGTGTGTGTGTGTGTGTGTGTGTGTGTGTGTGTGTGTGTGAGTGTATGAGTGGATGGGGCATAAGAGAAATTTGTGGCAATAAAAGGAGTTTGGTTGAGGGAGCAGAGGAGGATGTGTTGAAATGGATAGAACATATGGAGAGAATGATTGCGGAAAGATTGAAGAAGAGGATATATGTGTCAGAGGTGGAGGGAACGAGGAGAATAGGGAGACCAATTTAGAGGGGGAAGGATGCCGTGAAAAAAGTTTTGAGCCATCGTAGCCTGGACATACAGGAAGATGAAAGGCGTGCAAGAATAGAGTGAATTGGAACAATGTGGTATACAGGGTTCGACATGTTGTCAATGGACTGAGACCAGGGCATGTGAAACGCCTGGGGTAAACCATGGAATGTTCTGTTGGGCCTGGATGAGGATAGGGAGTTGTGGTTTCACTGCGTTGCACATGACAGCGAGAGACTGAGTGTGAGCGAATGTAGCCATTTTTTTCTGTTTTCCTGGCGCTACCTAGCTAAAGCAGGGGGTAGCGATGCTGTTTCCTGTGGGGCGGAGTAGCGCCAGGAATGGATGAAGGCAAGCAATTATGAATGTATACATGTGTATATACGCATATGTCTGTGTATGTGTATGTATATATGTAGATCTTGATATGTATATGTTTGTGTAAGTATATGTGCGTGTTTGGGCAAAGGTTCTGGGAGCGTCGAAAAATGTGTGGAAGGCGAGAACGTTATCCAGGAGAGCAAAAATGGGTAAGTTTGAAGGAATAGTGATTCCAACAATATGTTATATGGTTGCGAGGCACGGGCTACAGATGGGGGTGGATGTGTTAGGAATGAAATGCTTCAGGACAATATGTGGTGTGAGGTGGTTTGATCGAGTAAGTAATGAAATGGTAAGCGAGATGTGTGGTAATAAAAAGAGTGTGGTTGAGAGAGCAGAAGAGGGTGTGTTGATATAGTTTGGACACATGGAAAGAATGAGTAGGGAAAGATTGACACAGATGATATATGTGTCAGAGGTGGAAGGAAGGAGAAGCGGGAGACCAAATTGGACGTGGAAGGATAGAGTGAAAAGGATTTTAAGCGATCGGGACCTGAACATACGGAAGGGTGAACGGAGTGCAAGGAATAAAGTGAATTGGAACGATGTGGTATACCGGGGTCGACGTGCTGCCAGTGGATTGAACCAGAGCATGTGAAACGTCCGGGTTAAACCATGGAAAGTTCTTTGGGGCCTGGATGTGAAAGGGGAGGTGTGGTTTCGGTGCATTGCACATGACAGCGAGAGACTGAGTGTGAACGAATGTAGCCTTTATTGTCTTTTTCTGGCGCTATCTCGTTGACGCAAAAAACAGCGGTTAAGCATGATGAATATATATATATATATATATATATATATATATATATATATATATATATATATATATATTTTTTTTTTTTTTTCATACTTTTGGCCAGTTCCCGCATTAGCGAGGTAGCGTTAAGAACAGAGGACTGGGCCTTTGAGGGAATATCCTCACCTGGCCCCCTTCTCTGTTCTTTCCTTTAGTAAATTAAGAAAAAAATGAGAGAGGAGGATTTCCAGCCTCCCACTCCCTTCCCTTTTAGTCGCCTTCTACGACACGCTGGGAATACGTGGGATGTATTCTTTCTTCCCTATCCCCAGGGATAATATATACATATATATATATATATATATATATATATATATATATATATATATATATATATATATATATATATATATATATATATATATATATATATATATGTATATATATATATTTATATATACATATATATATATATATATATATATATATATATATATATATATATATATATATATATATATATATATATATATATATATATATATATATATATATATATATATATATATATATATATATATATATATTCAATCCACTGACAGCACGTCAACCCCGGTATACCACATCGCTCCAATTCACTCTATTCCTTGCCCTCCTTTCACCCTCCTGCATGTTCAGGCCCCGATCACACAAAATCTTTTTCACTCCATCTTTCCACCTCCAATTTGGTCTCCCTCTTCTCCTCGTTCCCTCCACCTCCGACACATATATCCTCTTGGTCAATCTTTCCTCACTCATTCTCTCCATGTGCCCAAACCATTTCAAAACAACCTCTTCTGCTCTCTCAACCACGCTCTTTTTATTTCCACACATCTCTCTTACCCTTACGTTACTTACTCGATCAATCCACCTCACACCACACATTGTCCTCAAACATCTCATTTCCAGCACATCCAACCCCCTGCGCACAACTCTATCCATAGCCCACGCCTCGCAGCCATACAACATTGTTGGAACCACTATTCCTTCAAACATACCCATTTTTGCTTTCCGAGATAATGTTCTCGACTTCCACACATTCTTCAAGGCTCCCAGAATTTTCACCCCCTCCCCCACCCTATGATCCACTTCCGCTTCCATGGTTCCATCCGAGGCCAGATCCACTCCCAGATATCTAAAACACTTCACTTCCTCCAGTTTTGCTCCATTCAAACTCACCTCCCAATTGACTTGACCCTCAACCATACTGTACCTAATAACCTTGCTCTTATTCACATTTACTCTTAACTTTCTTCTTTCACACACTTTACCAAACTCAGTCACCAGCTTCTGCAGTTTCTCACATGAATCAGCCACCAGCGCCGTATCATCAGCGAACAACTGACTCACTTCCCAAGCTCTCTCATCCCCAACAGACTTCATACTTGCCCCTCTTTCCAAAACTCTTGCATTCACCTCCCTAACAACCCCATCCATAAACAAATTAAACAACCATGGAGACATCACACACCTGCCGCAAACCTACATTCACTCAGAACCAATCACTTTCCTCTCTTCCTACACGTACACATGCCTTACATCCTCGATAAAAACTTTTCACCGCTTCTAACAACTTTCCTCCCACACCATACATTCTTAATACCTTCCACAGAGCATCTCTATCAACTCTATCATATGCCTTCTCCAGGTCCATAAATGCTACATACAAATCCATTTGCTTTTCTAAGTATTTCTCACATACATTCTTCAAAGCAAACACCTGATCCACACATCCTCTACCACTTCTGAAACCACACTGCTCTTCCCCAATCTGATCCTCTGTACATGCCTTCACCCTCTCAATCAATATCCTCCCATATAATTTACCAGGAATACTCAACAAACTTATACCTCTGTAATTTGAGCACTCACTCTTAACCCCTTTGCCTTTGTACAATGGCACTATGCACGCATTCCGCCAATCCTCAGGCACCTCACCATGAGTCATACATACATTAAATAACCTTACCAACCAGTCAAAAATACAGTCACCCCCTTTTTTAATAAATTCCACTGCAATACCATCCAAACCTGCTGCCTTGCCGGCTTTCTTCCGCAAAGCTTTTACTACCTCTTCTCTGTTTACCAAATCATTTTCCCTAACCCTCTCACTTTGCACACCACCTCGACCAGAACACCCTATATCTGCCACTCTATCATCAAACACATTCAACAAACCTTCAAAATACTCACTCCATCTCCTTCTCACATCACCACTACTTGTTATCACCTCCCCATTTGCGCCCTTCACTGAAGTTCTCATTTGCTCCCTTGTCTTACGCACTTTATTTACCTCCTTCCAGAACATCTTTTTATTCTCCCTAAAATTTAATGATACTCTCTCACCCCAACTCTCATTTGCCCTCTTTTTCACCTCTTGCACCTTTCTCTTGACCTCCTGTCTCTTTCTTTTATACATCTCCCACTCAATTGCATTTTTTCCCTGCAAAAATCGTCCAAATGCCTCTCTCTTCTCTTTCACTAATACTCTTACTTCTTCATCCCACCACTCAACTACCCTTTCTAATCAACCCACCTCCCACTCTTCTCATGCCACAAGCATCTTTTGCGCAATCCATCACTGATTCCCTAAATACATCCCATTCCTCCACCACTCCCCTTACTTCCATTGTTCTCACCTTTTTCCATTCTGTACTCAGTCTCTCCTGGTACTTCCTCACACAAGTCTCCTTCCCAAGCTCACTTACTCTCACCACCCTCTTCACCCCAACATTCACTCTTCTTTTCTGAAAACCCAAACAAATCTTCACCTTAGCCTCCACAAGATAATGATCAGACATCCCTGGGGTAAACCATGGAAAGCTGTGTAGGTATGTATATTTGCGTGTGTGGACGTATGTATATACATGTGTATGGGGGTGGGTTGGGCCATTTCTTTCGTCTGTTTCCTTGCGCTACCTCGCAAACGCGGGAAACAGCGACAAAGCAAAAAAAAATGAAAAAAAAATATATATATATATATATATACATATATATATATATATATATATATATATATATATATATATATATATATATATATATATATATATATATATATATATATATATATATATATATATACATATATATATATATATATATATATATATATATATATATATATATATATATATATATATATATATATATATATATATATATATATATATATATATATATATATATATATATATATATATATATATATATGTATAAAGTGAGAAGGTTAGGGAAAATGATTTGGTAAACTATATGGGAGGGTATTGATTGAGAGGGTGAAGGCATGTACAGAGCATCAGATTGAAGAAGAGCAGTGTGGTTTCAGAAGTGGTAGAGGATGTGTGGATCAGGTGTTTGCTTTGAAGAATGTATGTGAGAAATACTTAGAAAAACAAATGGATTTGTATGTAGCATTTATGGATCTGGAGAAGGCATATGATAGAGTTGATAGAGATGCTCTGTGGAAGGTATTAAGAATATATGGTGTGGGAGGCAAGTTGTTAGAAGCAGTGAAAAGTTTTTATCGAGGATGTAAGGCATGTGTACGTGTAGGAAGAGAGGAAAGTGATTGGTTCTCAGTGAATGTAGGTTTGCGGGAAGGGTGTGTGATGTCCCCATGGTTGTTTAATTTGTTTATGGATGGGGTTGTTAGGGAGGTGAATGCAAGAGTTTTGGAAAGAAGGGCAAGTATGAAGTCTGTTGGGGATGAGAGAGCTTGGGAAGTGAGCCAGTTGTTCGCTGATGATACAGGGCTGGTGGCTGATTCATGTGAGAAACTGCAGAAGCTGGTGACTGAGTTTGGTAAAGTGTGTGAAAGAAGAAAGTTATGAGTAAATGTGAATAAGAGCAAGGTAATTAGGTACAGTAGGGTTGAGGGTCAAGTCAACTGGGAGGTAAGTTTGAATGGAGAAAAACTGGAGGAAGTAAAGTGTTTTAGATATCTTGGAGTGGATCTGGCAGCGGATGGAACCATGGAAGCGGAAGTGGATCATAGGGTGGGGGAAGGGGCGAAAATCCTGGGAGCCTTGAAGAATGTGTGGAAGTCGAGAACATTATCTCGGAAAGCAAAAATGGGTATGTTTGAAGGAATAGTGGTTCCAACAATGTTGTATGGTTGCGAGGCGTGGGCTATGGATAGAGTTGTGCGCAGGAGGATGGATGTGCTGGAAATGAGATGTTTGAGGACAATGTGTGGTGTGAGGTGGTTTGATCGAGTAAGTAACGTAAGGGTAAGAGAGATGTGTGGAAATAAAAAGAGCGTGGTTGAGAGAGCAGAAGAGGGTGTTTTGAAATGGTTTGGTCACATGGAGAGAATGAGTGAGGAAAGATTGACCAAGAGGATATATGTATCGGAGGTGGAGGGAACGAGGAGAAGTGGGAGACCAAATTGGAGGTGGAAAGATGGAGTGAAAAAGATTTTGTGTGATCGGGGCCTGAACATGCAGGAGGGTGAAAGGAGGGCAAGGAATAGAGTGAATTGGATCGATGTGGTATACCGGGGTTGACGCGCTTTCAGTGGATTGAATCAGGGCATGTGAATCGTCTGGGGTAAACCATGGAAAGCTGTGTAGGTATGTATATTTGCGTGTGTGGACGTATGTATATACATGTTTATGGGGGTGGTTTGGGCCATTTCTTTCGTCTGTTTCCTTGCGCTACCTCGCAAACGCGGGAGACAGCGACGAAGCAAAAAAAGAAAAAAAAAAAAATATATATATATATATATATATATATATATATATATATATATATATATATATATATATATATATATATATATATATATATATATGTATATATATATATATATATATTTTATATCTGCTGGCTATGTGCACCTGTTGGGAAATGCCCGGTGTAGACCCCGTTGCTCACCAACGTTAGACGAAGGGCATTCGTGTACATAGTATTCGAATAGTTATTTCCGATTAGCCAGGCCCATAGCCTAGCGGTAGCATTCCCGTCTGTGGCACAAGGGTCCCGGGTTCGATCATGGCTGTTGAAGGTTTTATGTTTTCTGAAGGTGCGCGTTCCTATGCACTTTGTTCGTATATATGTATGTGAGCGTGTGTGTGTATGAGTGGATGGGGTATTCTTCGTCATTTTCCTGGCGCTATCTTGCTAACGCGGGAAGCAGCGCTCAAGTATGATGAAAAAAAAGTGAAGCCTCAGCCTCACAGCAAGGCAGTTTGTAGGTCCACAGCACTACAGCAGGGCAGCAGGTAGACCCAGAGTATCACAGCAGGGCAGCAGGTAGACCCAGAGTGCCACAGCAAGCAGCAGGTAGACCTAGAATACCACAGCAGGGCAGCAGGTAGATCCAGATTATGATTATCACAGCAGAGCAGCAGGTAGAAGCAGAGTATCACAGCAGGGCGGCAGGTAGACCCAGAGTACCACAGCAAGGCAACAGGTAGATCCAGAGTACCACAGCAGGGCAGCAGGTAGACCCAGAGTATCACAGCAAGGTAACAGGTAGACCCAGAGTAACACAGCAGGGCAACAGGTAGACCCAGAGTATCACAGCAGGGCAGCAGGTAGACCCAGAGTAACACAACAGGGCAACAGGTAGACCCAGAGTATCACAGCAGGGCAGCAGGTAGATCCAGAGTACCACAGCAGGGCAGCAGGTAGATCCAGAGTACCACAGCAGGGCAGCAGGTAGAACCAGAGTATCACAGCAAGGTAACAGGTAGACCCAGAGCATCACAGCAGGGCAGCAGGTAGACACAGAGTACCACAGCTGGGCAGCAGGTAGACCCAGAGTATCACAGCAGGGCAGCAGGTAGACACAGAGTACCACAGCTGGGCAGCAGGTAGATCCAGAGCATCACAGCAGGGCAGCAGGTAGACCTAGAGTACCACAGCAGGGCAGCAGGTAGACCCAGAGCATCACAGCAGGGCAGCAGGTAGACCCAGAGTATCACAGCAGGGCAGCAGGTAGATCCAGAGCATCACAGCAGGGCAGCAGGTAGACCCAGAGTACCACAGCAGGGCAGCAGGTAGACCCAGAGTACCACAGCAGGGCAGCAGGTAGACCCAGAGTATCCCAGCAGGGCAGCAGGTAGACCCAGAGTACCACAGTAGGGCAGCAGGTAGATCCAGAGCATCACAGCAGGGCAGCAGGTAGACCCAGAGTATCCCAGCAGGGCAGCAGGTAGACCCAGAGTATCACAGCAGGGCAGCAGGTAGATCCAGAGTACCACAGCAGGGCAGCAGGTAGACCCAGAGTATCACAGCAGGGCAGCAGGTAGACCCAGAGTATCCCAGCAGGGCAGCAGGTAGACCCAGAGTATCACAGCAGGGCAGCAGGTAGATCCAGAGTACCACAGCAGGGCAGCAGGTAGACCCAGAGTATCACAGCAGGGCAGCAGGTAGATCCAGAGCATCACAGCAGGGCAGCAGGTAGATCCAGAGTACCACAGTAGAGCAACAGGTAGATCCAGAGTACCACAGTAGAGCAGCAAGTAGACCCAGAGTACCACAGCAGGGCAGCAGGTAGACCTAGAGTACCACAGCAGGGCAGCAGGTAGATCCAGATTATGATTATCACAGCAGAGCAGCAGGTAGACCCAGAGTATCACAGCAGGGCAGCAGGTAGACCCAGAGTACCACAGCAAGGCAGCAGGTAGACCTAGAGTACCACAGCAGGGCAGCAGGTATACCCAGAGCATCACAGCAGGGCAGCAGGTAGACCCAGAGTATCCCAGCAGGGCAGCAGGTAGACCCAGAGTACCACAGCAGGGCAGCAGGTAGATCCAGAGTACCACAGTAGAGCAGCAGGTAGATCCAGAGCATCACAGCAGGGCAGCAGGTAGACTCAGAGTACCACAGCAGGGCAGCAGGTAGACTCAGAGTACCACAGCAGGGCAGTAGGTGAACCTACAGCCAACAAGTAGTACAACAGGTGGCCTCACAGCACCACAGCATGACCAGCAGGGAGGCCCACAGCATCACAGTGAAACAGGAGACATCATATAGACCACGTAGTTCACTGTGAATATTAGCGAGGACTGGACGGCCAGTAACCGAGGATAAAGAAGTGGGTGATACGAAATGGCGAGCATATATGGAGGAGAGCTTAAAGCTGAACCTCGGGTTGATAGATAGGTTAAAGGACGCGCGGGTGATTGATGATAGACTGAAGGAGATGGCGCGCAAGGAAGGCAACAAGTGCAACCATGGATGGTCAGTATGACCAGAGATGGAGTGAAGTTCGTCCTTCCCGATATCTGGTCCAGAGTTAATAATCATTAATCCACATCAGAGTGTCAGAGAATTTGTATATACTACAT
This sequence comes from Panulirus ornatus, assembly GCF_036320965.1. Lineage (NCBI taxonomy): Eukaryota > Metazoa > Arthropoda > Malacostraca > Decapoda > Palinuridae > Panulirus > Panulirus ornatus. Next base: position 42,071,147 of record NC_092240.1, read on the forward strand.
CCTGTTCACCCAGATCTGATAACTGGAGCCAAGAAACGTTTGAATTACGGATGCTCATTGGTTAATGTAACACTGAGGAGCGTGGTAAATCAAAGCTCTTCTTATTTTGACACATATATTCATAATTGTAAATTGCTTGCAATGTAAGCAGCCAGTTTAAATAAGTTATAATTTCTGAAGCTAAAGAGGTAAGGATTATCGGGAAAAGTTTACTATTATCAAAGAAAATTAAAGTTGATTTTAAAGTTTTATAAATCGATGAGTGATGTTTGAAGTGAATGTGAACATGTAGGTGGTTTTATGTGTTTTGTCTCATGGAATCCTACTGTAAATATTGGGTGGCTGCCAGTTTTGTAATGTGTAGATCATTATCATTTGCCAGTCTTACGCACTTTTTGTAGATAATATGTGTGATGGCTTTATTTTACATGACTTAAGGAAAAAGTTCGGCAAATTCGACATTAGGAGCTCAAAGAGCTTACGTCTGGCACCTACGCAATACATGCGTTTCCAGATCGTCAGTTTGATATTTTCATATTCATACGCCGTGATGCGTTTTGCATTGGTCACTATATTTCTGGAGATACAAAATCAATAGAATACTATTCCTGAAATGTTATTTCACCTCTTATTTCGTTTTGTTTCTGGCTGAGGAAATATTTGAAAATGAAGATATAGCGGGAAACAAGAGCGGCGCGGCCAAACTCTGCCACACTGCAACTTGCCATTATTTCAAGGTTTGTGGTTGTTTATATCACACCTTCTTACTCCAGTATGATGATGATATTATGAAAACATTTCATTATAGAATCGAAAATCCTTTGAAATATTATCGATACTGATACCTAGTCATGATATTTGCTCAGGATCTCCTCTCTCTCTCTCTCTCTCTCTCTCTCTCTCTCTCTCTCTCTCTCTCTCTCTCTCTCTCTCTCTCTCTCTCTCTCGTATGTGTGCTTTATAGATAACATGTGAACTATCATATAGATTCAGATTTAGTTTGAAAAATATACTGATAGAGACTAATGGCTGTTATATTCCCGACTTTAGTAGTATGATGTAATAGACTTGACAGATCAAGTACAGCATTGACAGAGCAGGTGGATGATGAGCCGGAGATGTGTTATAACAATCGTCAGATTTTCATGTCTTGACTAGCAGTAATTACGTCCGATAATCAAACTATCAAAAGATATTCAAGATATATTCTAATTAATGCAGCTTCTTGATCTGTCTCACTATAAGTCAACCAATAGATGGCAACAAAAAGTAAGCTAGGCTATCAAGGCAGATTGACTGGTGCCGAGTCCCCACCCTGTGGCTGGAGATGTTCCTGCGGCGACCAGTCATTGTTATCTGGTAACCAAAGTGATTCCCTACTCAACAAGTACCAGCTGAGCTTTGTGTCCACCTAGCTATCAGATCTAATTGAACAGGATATAGCTAACCATTAATTCAGATCAGAGGGCTAGGGAATTTGTATATACTAGTTAATCATTAATTCAGATCAGAAGGTCAGAGAATTTGTATATACTGGAGGTTCTTGGACGGAAGGAGATAACTAAAGGAAAATATCAAGCAGTATCGGTGTGTTACATGGGACGGGAGGGACGCCTTCTCAAACTTACACATAAAATGTCGTGATGGAAGACAGTTTGGGTGGCTGAAGCAGGTCTATAAACTAGCAGACTCACCCACAACATATGTCTGCCATCCTGTGTGTGTGTATATGTGTGTGTGTTTGTGTGTGTGTGTGTGTGTGTGTGTGTGTGTCACTGGAGGAAAAATTTCCACATCTGCATTTACGTGTTATTGAAGAAATTTCTCGTTTGCTTTTGTGAAACAAAATAATATACATATGGAGAGACTGAGTGAGGAAAGGTTGACAAAGAAAATATGTGTCAGAGGTGGAGGGAAGAGGGAGAAGCAGGAGTCTAAATTGGAGGTGGAAGGATGGAGTGAAAAAGATTTTGAGCGATCGGGGCCTGCAGGAGAGAGAGAGAGAGAGAGAGAGAGAGAGAGAGAGAGAGAGAGAGAGAGAGAGAGAGAGAGAGAGAGAGAGAGAGAGAGGCGTGCAAGGAAAAGAGTGAATTGGAACGATGTGGTATACCCGGATCGACGTGCTGTTGATGGACTGAACCAGGGCAGGCAAAAGTTTGGGGTAAACCATAGAAAGGTCTGTGGGGCATTGGATGTGGTAGGGAGCTGTAATTTCGGTGCATTACATATGTCAAATAGAGATTAAGTGTGAATGAATCTGGCTTTGTTTGTCTGCTTTTCCAGCGCTACCTAACTGGCGCAGGTGGTGACGATGCTGTTTTCTGTGAGTCGGGATGGCGCCGGGAGTGGATAGAGGCAAGCGAGTATGAATATGTACATGCATATATATGTGTATATTGATATGTATATGTGCGTATATGGGCGTTTATCTATATATGCATACATGTATATATAGTGAGTGGTGCGATGAAGAAGTAAGATTATTAGTGAAAGAGAAGAGAAAGGCATTTGGACGATTTTTGCAGGGAAATAGTGCAAATGACTGAGAGATGTATAAAAGAAAGAGGCAGGAGGTCAAGAGAAAGGTGCAAGAGGTGAAAAAGACGGCAAATGAAAGTTGGGGTGAGAGAGTATCATTAAATCTTAGGGAGGATAAACTGATGTTTTGGAAGGAGGTAAATAAAGTGCGTAAGAAAAGAGAACAAATGGGAACATCGGTGAAGGAGGCTAACGGGGAGGTAATAACAAGTAGTGGTGATGTGAAGAGATGGAGTGAGTATTTTGAAGGTTTGTTAAATGTGTTAGATGATAGAGTGGCAGATATAGGGTGTTTTGGTCGAGGTGGTGTGTGAAGTGAGGGTCAGGGAGAATGATTTGGTAAACAGAGAAGAGGTAGTGAAATGTTTGCGGAAGATGAAAGCCAGCAAGGCGGCGAGTTTGGATGGTATTGCAGTGGAATCTATTAGAAATACGGGTGACTGTGTCGTTGACTGGTTGGTGAGGATATTCATTGTATGTATGGCTCATGGCGAAGTGCCTGAGGATTGGCGGAATGCATGCATAGTGCCATTGTACAAAGACAAAGGGGACAAAGGTGAGTGTTCAAATTACAGAGGTATAAATTTTTTGAGTATTCCTGGGAAATTATATGTGAGGGTATTGATTGAGAGGGTGAAGGTATGTATCAGACTGAGGAAGAGCAAAGTGATTTCAGAAGTGGTAGACGATAGGTGGATCAGGTGTTTGCTTTGAAGAATGTGTGTGAGAAATACTCAGAAAAACAAATGGATTTGTATGTAGCATTTATGGATTTGTAGAAGGCATATGATAGAGTTGATAGAGATGCTCTGTGGAGGGTATTAAGAGTATACGGTGTGAGAGGCAAGTTACTGAGAAGTGAGTCAGTTGTTGTTAGCTGATGATACAGCGCTGGTGAGAAAGTGCAGAAGCTGGTGACTGAGTTTGGTAAAGTGTGTGAAAGAAGAAAGCTGAGAGTAAATGTGAATAAGAGCAAGCTTATTAGGTACAGTAGGGTTGAGGGACAAGTCAATTGGGAGATAAGTTTGAATGGATAAAAACCGGAGGAAGTGAAGTGGTTTAGATGCGTGGAAGTGGATTTGGCAGCGGATGGAACCATGGAAACGGAAGTGAGTCACAGGTTGGGGGAGAGGCAAAAGTTCTAGAAGCGTTGAAAAATGTGTGAAATGCGAAAACATTATCTCGGAAAGCAAGATGGGTATGTATGAAGGAATAGTGGTTCTAACAATGTTATATGGTTGGGAGGCGTGGGCTATAAATAGGGTTGTGCGGAGGAGGGTGGATGTGTTGGAAATTAGATGATTGAGGACAATATGTCGTGTGAGGTAGTATGATCGAGTAAGTAATGAAAGGGTAAGAGATATTTGTGGTAATAAAAAGAGTGTGGTTTAGGCAGCAGGAGAGGGTGTATTGAAATGGTTTGGTCACATGGAGAGAATGAGTGAGGAAATATTGACCAAAAGGATATATGTGTCAGAGGTGGAGGGAACGAGGAGAAGTGGGAGAGCAAATTGGAAATGGAGGGATGGAGTGAAAAAGATTTTGAGCGATCGGGAACTGAACATGCAGGAGAGTGAAAGGCGTGCAAGGAATATAGTGAATTGGATCGATGTGGTATATACCGGGGTGGACGTGCTGTCAATGGATTTAACCAGGGCATGTGAAGCGTCTGGGGTAAACCATGGAAAGTTTTGTAGGGGCCTGGATGTGGAAAGGGAGCTGTGCATTACACATGACAGCTAGAGACTGAATGTGAACGTATGTGACCTTTGTTGTCTTTTCCCAAGCGCTATCTCGCGCGAATGCGGGGTGAGGGGGTTGTCATTTCATGTCTGGCGGGGTGGCGACGGGGAAATGAATAAAGGCAGCAATTATGGATTATGTACATGTTTATGTATGTATATGTCTGCGAATGTATGTATATATGTATGCGTTGAAATGTATAGGTATCTATAGGTGCGTGTGTGACTTGTATGTATATCCATGTGTATGTGGGTGGGTTGGGCTATTCTTTCGTCTGTTATCTTGCGCTACCTCGCTAACGCGGGAGACAGCGACAAAGTATAAGAAGGAGTGGTGACAGTATGTGATAGTGTGTAAGAAAGTAAACTCTGGATTGATATGGGTAAAACTGAAAGTGGATGGAGAGAGATGGGTGATCGTTGGTGCATATGCACCTGGGCATGAGAAGAAAGATCATGAGAGGCAAGTGTTTTGGGAGCAGTTGAGTGAGTGTGTTAGTAGTTTTCATGCACGAGACCAGGTTATAGTCATGGGTGATTTGAATGCAAAGGTGAGTAATGTGGCAGTTGAGGGAATAATTGGTGTACATGGGGTGTTCAGTGTTGTAAATGGAAATGGTGAAGAGCTTGTAGATTTATGTACTGAAAAAGGACTGGTGATTGGGAATACCTAGTTTAAAAATAGACAGATATACATAAGTATACGTATGTAAGTAGGAGAGATGGCCAGAGAGCGTTAATGGATTACGTGATAATTGATAGGCGTGCGAAAGAGAGACTTTTGGATGTTAATGTGCTGAGAGGTGCAACTGTAGGGATCTCTGATCATTAACTTGTGGAAGCGAAGGTGAAAATTTGTAGAGGTTTTTAGAAAAGAAGAGAGAATGTTGGGGTGAAGAGAGTGGTGAGAGTAAGTGAGCTTGGGAAGGAGACTTGTGTGAGGAAGTACCAGGAGAGACTGAGTACAGAATGGAAAAAGGTGAGAACAAATGAAGTAAGTGGAGAGGGGGAGGAATGGGATGTATTTAGGAAGCAGTGATGGCTTGCGTAAAAGATGCTTGTGGCATGGGAATCGTGGGAGGTGGGCAGATTAAAAAGGGAAGTGAGTGGTGGGATGAAGAAGTAAGATTGTTAGTGAAAGAGAAGAGAGAGGCATTTGGACGATTTTTGTAGGGAAATAATGCAAAAGACTGGGAGATTTATAAAAGAAAGAGGCAGGAGGTCAAGAGAAAGGTGCAAGAGGAGAAAAACAGGGCAAATGAGAGTCGGGGTGAGAGAGTATCATTAAATTTTAGGGAGAATAAAAAGATGTTTTGGAAGGAGGAAATAAAGTGCGTAAGACAAGGGAACAAATAGGAACTTCAGTAAAAGTGGCTAATAGGGAGGTGATAACAAGTAGTGGATTTGTGAGAAGGAGATGGAGTGATTATTTTGAAGGTTTATTGAATGTGTTTGATGATAGAGTGGCAGATATAGAGTGTTTTGGTCGAGGTGGTGTGCAAAGTGAGAGTGTTAGGGAGAATTATTTGGTAAACAGAGAAGAGGTAGTAAAAGCTTTGCGGAAGATAAAAGCCGACAAGGTAGCGGGTTTGGAAGGTATTATAGTGGTATTTATTAAAGAAGGGGGTGACTGTATTGCTGACTAGTTAATAAGGTCATTTAATGTATGTATGACTCATGGTGAGATGCCTTAGGATTGGCGGAATGCTTGCATAGTGCCATTGTACAAAGGCAAAGGGGATAAAAGTGAGTGCTCAAATTACAGAGGTATAAGTTTGTTGAGTATTCCTGGTAAATTATATGGGATGGTATTGATTAAGAGGGTGAAGGCATATACAGAGTCATCAGATTGGGGAAGAGCAGTGTGATTTCAGAAGTGGCAGAGGATGTGTGGATCAGGTGTTTGCTTTGAAGAATGTATGTGAGAAATACTTAGAAAAGCAAATGGATTTGTATGTAGCATTTATGGATCTGGAGAAGACATATGATAGAGTTGATAGAGATGCTCTGTGGAAAGTGTTAAGAATATATGGTGTGGGAGGCAAGTTGTTAGAAGCAGTGAAAAGTTTTTATCGAGGATGTAAGGCATGGGTATGTGTAGGAATAGAGGAAAGTGATTGGTTCTCAGTGAATGTAGGTTTACGGCAGGGGTGTGTGATGTCTCCATGGTTGTTTAATTTGTTTATGGATGAGGTTGTTAGGTAGGTGAATGCAAGAGTTTTGGGAAGAAGGGCAAGTATGTAGTCTGTTGTGGATGAGAGAACTTGGGAAGTGAGTCAGTTGTTGTTCGCTGATGATACAGCGCTGGTGGCTGATTCGTGTGAGAAACTACAGAAGCTGGTGACTGAGTTTGGTAAAGTGTGTGAAAGAAGAAGGCTGAGAGTAAATGTGAATAAGAGCAAGGTTATTAGGTACAGTAGGGTTGAGGGTCAAGTCAATTGGGAGGTAAGTTTGAATGGAGAAAACCTGGAGGAAGTGAAGTATTTTCGATATATGGGAGTGGATTTGGCAGCAGATGGAACCATGGAAGCGGAAGTGAATCATAGGGTGGGGGAGGGGTCGAAAGTTCTGGCAGCGTTGAAGAATGTGTGGAAGTCGAGAACGTTATCTCGGAAAGCAAAAATGGGTATGTTAGAAAGAAGAGTAGTTCCAACAATGTTATATGGTTGCGATGCGTGGGCTATAGATAGAGCTGTGCGTAGGAGGGTGGATGTGCTGGAAGTGAGATGTTTGAGGACAATATGTGGTGTGAGGTGGTTTGATCGAGTAAATGATAATAGGGTAAGGGAGATGTGTGATATACAAAGAGTGTAGTTGAGAGAGCAGAAGAGGGTGTTTTGAAATGGTTTGGTCACATGTAGACAATGGGTGAGGAAACATTGACCAAGAGGATATATGTGTCAGAGGTGGAGGGAACGAGAAGTGGGAGACCAAATTGTAGGTGGAAAGTTGGAGTGAAAACGATTTTGAGTGATCGGGGCCTGAACATACAGGTGGGTAAAAGGCGTGCAAGGAATAGAGTGAATTGGAAGGATGAGGTATACCGGGGTCGACGTGCGGTCGATGGATTGAACCAGGGCATGTGAAGCGTCTGGGGTAAACCATAGAAAGTTCTGTGGGGCCTGGATGTGGAAAGGGAGCTGTAGTTTCGGTGCGTTATACATGACAGCTAGAGACTAAGTGAGAACGAATGTGGCCTTTGTTGTCTT
>NC_092240.1:42081135-42083635 GCF_036320965.1 Panulirus ornatus
TATATATATATATATGTATATATATATATATATATATATATATATATATATATATATATATATATATATACATATATACATATATATATATATATGTATATATATATATATATATATATTCTTTTTTTTGCTTTGTCGCTGTCTCCCGCGTTTGCGAGGTAGCGCAAGGAAACAGACGAAAGAAATGGCCCAACCCACCCCCATACACATGTATATACATACGTCCACACACGCAAATATACATACCTACACAGTTTTCCATGGTTTACCCCAGACGCTTCTCATGCCCTGATTCAATCCACTGACAGCACGTCAACCCCGGTATACCACATCGATCCAATTCACTCTATTCCTTGCCCGCCTTTCACCCTCCTGCATGTTCAGGCCCCGATCACTCAAAATCTTTTTCACTCCATCTTTCCACCTCCAATTTGGTCTCCCACTGCTCCTCTTTCCCTCCACCTCCGACACATATATCCTCTTGGACAATCTTTCCTCACCCATTCTCTCCATGTGCCCAAACCATTTCAAAACATCCTCTTCTGCTCTCTCAACCACGCTCTTTTTATTTCCACACATCCCTCTTACCCTTACATTACTTACTCGATCAAACCACCTCACATCACACATTGTGCTCAAACATCTCATTTCCAGCACATCCACCCTCCTGCACACAACTCTATCCATAGCCCACGCCTCGCAACCATACATTGTTGGAACCACTATTCCTTCAAAGATACCCATTTTTGCTTTCCGAGATAATGTGCTTGACTTCCAAACATTCTTCAAGGCTCCCAGGATAGATATATATATATATATATATATATATATATATATATATATATATATATATATATATATATATATATGAGTCATACATACATTAAATACATTAAATAACCTTACCAACCAGTCAACAATACAGTCACCCCCTTTTTTAATAAATTCCACTGCAATACCATCCAAACCTGCTGCCTTGCCGGCTTTCATCTTCCGCAAAGCTTTTACTACCTCTTCTCTGTTTACCAAATCATTTTCCCTAACCCTCTCACTTTGCACACCACCTCGACCCAAACACCCTATATCTGCCACTCTGTCATCAGACACATTCAACAAACCTTCAAAATACTCATTCCATCTCCTTCTCACATCACCACTACTTGTTATCACCTCCCCAATTGCGCCCTTCACTGAAGTTCCCATTTGCTCCCTTGTCTTACGCACTCTATTTACCTCCTTCCAGAACATCTTTTTATTCTCCCTAAAATTTACTGATAGTCTCTCACCCCAACTCTCATTTGCCCTTTTTTTCACCTCTTGCACCTTTCTCTTGACCTCCTGTCTCTTTCTTTTATACTTCTCCCACTCAATTGCATTTTTTCCCTGCAAAAATCGTCCAAATGCCTCTCTCTTCTCTTTCACTAATACTCTTACTTCTTCATCCCACCACTCACTACCCTTTCTAAACAGCCCACCTCCCACTCTTCTCATGCCACAAGCATCTTTTGCGCAATCCATCACTGATTCCCTAAATACATCCCATTCCTCCCCCACTCCCCTTACTTCCATTGTTCTCACCTTTTTCCATTCTGTACACAGTCTCTCCTGATACTTCTTCACACAGGTCTCCTTCCCAAGCTCACTTACTCTCACCACCTTCTTCACCCCAACATTCACTCTTCTTTTCTGAAAACCCATACTAATCTTCACCTTAGCCTCCACAAGATAATGATCAGACATCCCTCCAGTTGCACCTCTCAGCACATTGACATCCAAAAGTCTCTCTTTCGCACGCCTGTCAATTAACACGTAATCCAATAACGCTGTCTGGCCATCTCTCCTACTTACATAAGTATACTTATGTATATCTCGCTTTTTAAACCAGGTATTCCCAATCATCAGTCCTTTTTCAGCACATAAATCTACAAGCTCTTCACCATTTCCATTTACAACACTGAACACCCCATGCATACCAATTATTCCCTCAACTGCCACATTACTCACCTTTGCATTCAAATCACCCATCACTATAACCCGGTCTCGTGCATCAAAACCGCTAACACACTCATTTAGCTGCTCCCAAAACACTTGCCTCTCATGATCTTTCTTCTCATGCCCAGGTGCATATGCACCAATAATCACCCACCTCTCTCCATCAACTTTCAATTTTACCCATATTAATCGAGAATTTACTTTCTTACATTCTATCACATACTCCCACAACTCCTGTTTCAGGAGTATTGCTACTCCTTCCCTTGCTCTTGTCCTCTCACTAACCCCTGACTTCACTCCCCACACATTTCCAAACCACTCTTCCCCTTTACCCTTGAGCTTCGTTTCACTCAGAGCCAAAACATCCAGGTTCCTTTCCTCAAACATACTACCTATCTCTCTTGGTTACATCCACACACATTTAGGCACCCCACTCTGAGCCTTCGAGGAGGATGAGCATTCCCCGCGTGACTCCTTCTTCTGTTTCCCATTTTAGAAAGTTAATACA
>NC_092240.1:42088635-42090180 GCF_036320965.1 Panulirus ornatus
TTCCCTCCACCTCTGACACATATGTCCTATTTGTCAGTCTTTCCTCACTCATTCTCTCCATGTGACCAAACCATTTCAATACACCCTCTTCTGCTCTCTCCACCAGATTCTTTTCACTACCACACATCTCTCTTACCCTTTCATTACTTACTCGATCAAACCAACTCACACCACATATTGTTCTCAAACAGTTCAATTGCAACACATCCACCCTCTTCCGCACAACCCTATGTATAGCTCACGCCTCGCAACCATATAACATTGTTGGAACCACTATTCCTTCAAACATGCCCGTTTTTGCTCTCCGAGATAGCGTTCTCGCCTTCCACACATTCTTCAACGCTCTCAGAACCTTCGCCCCCTTCCCCCTCCTTCTACTCACTTCCGTTTCCATGGTTCTATCCGCTGCTAAATCCACTCCCAGATATCTAAAACACCTCACTCCCTCCAGTTTTTCTTACCTCCCAGTTAGCTTGTCCCTCGACCCTAACGAACCTAAAATCTTGGTCTTATTCACATTTACTCTCAACTTTCTTCTTTCACATGCTTTACCAAACTCAGTCACCAACTTCTGCATTTTCTCGCCGAATCAGGCACCAGCGCTGTATCATCAGCGAATAACTGACTCACTTCCCAAGCCCTCTCATCCACAACAGTGCATACTTGCCCCTCTCTCTAAATCTCTTGCATTCACCTACTTAACAACTCCATCCATAAACAAATTAAACAAACATGGGTACATCACGCACTCCTGACACAAACCCACACTCACTGGGAACTAATCACTTTCCGCTCTTCCTACTCGTACACATGCCTTACATCATTGATAAAAACTTTTCACTGCTTCTAGCAACTTATTTCCCACACCATATACTTTTAATACCTTCTACAAAGCATCTCTGTCCACTCTATCGTATGCCTTCTCCAGATCCATAAATGGTACATACAAATCCATCTGTTTTTCTAAGTGTTTCTCGCATACATCCTTCAAAGCAAATACCTGATTCACACATCCTATACCACTTCTGGAGCCACGCTGCTCTTCCCCAATCTCATGTATATATATATATATATATATATATATATATATATATATATATATATATATATATATATATATATATATATATATACATGTGTGGTGTGAGGTGGTTTGATCGAGTACGTAACATAAGGGTAAGACAGATGTGTGGAAATAAAAAGAGCGTGGTTGAGAGAGCAGAAGAGGGTGTTTTGAAATGGTTTGGGGACATAGAGAGAATGAGTGAGGAAAGATTAACCAAGAGGATATATGCGTCGGAGGTGGAGGGAACGAGGAGAAGTGGGAGACCAAATTGGAGGTGGAAAGATGGAGTGAAAACGATTTTGTGTGATAGGGGCCTGAACATGCAAGAGGGTAAAAGGAGGGCAAGGAATAGAGTGAATTGGATCGATGTGGTATACCGGGGTTGACGTGCTGTCAGTGGATTGAATCAGGGCATGTGAAGCGTCTGGGGTAAACCATAGAAAGCTGTGTAGGTATGTATATTTGCGTGTGTGGACGTG
>NC_092240.1:42090280-42095280 GCF_036320965.1 Panulirus ornatus
TCTGTTTTTAACGCTACCTTGCTAATGCGGGAAATGGCGAATAGTTTGAAAGAAAAAGAAAGATATATATATATATATATATATATATATATATATATATATATATATATATATATATATATATATATATATTTTGGAAAGGATCACAATTTTGCGCGTGATCAATATATTCCTATGAGTCCACGGGGAAAATGAAACACGAAAAGTTCCCAAGTGCACTTTCGTGTAATAATCACATCATCAGGGGAGACACAAGAGAGAAATATAACAGTCAGTTGATATACATCGAAGAGACGAAGCTAGGACGCCATTTGGTAAACGTGTGATTGTCCAAAGGTTATTAGGCACAGTAGGGATAGGGGAGAAAGAATACTTCCTACGTATTCCCTGCGTGTCGTAGAAGGCGACTAAAAGGGAAGGGAGCGGGGGGCTGGAAATCCTCCCCTCTCGTTTTTTTTTTTAATGAACAGAGAAGGGGGCCAGGTGAAGATATTCCCTCAAAGGTCTATTCTTCTGTTCTTGACGCTACCTATGAAGGTGCGCGTTCATATACACTTTATTCGTATATAAGTGGTTTGGGCACATGGAGAGAATGAGTGAGGAAAGATTGACCAAGAGGATATATGTGTCGGAGGTGGAGGGAACGAGGAGAAGAGGGAGACCAAATTGGAGGTGGAAAGATGGAGGGAAAAGGATTTTGTTTGATCAGGGCCTGAACATGCAGGAGGGTGAAAGGAGGGCAAGGAACAGAGTGAATTGGAGCGATGTGGTATACAGGGGTTGACGTGCTGTCAGTGGATTGAATCAAGGCATGTGAAGCGTCCAGGGTAAACCATGGAAAGCTGTGTAGGTATGTATATTTGCGTGTGTGGACGTGTGTATGTACATGTGCATGGGGGGGGTTGGGCCATTTCTTTCGTCTGTTTCCTTGCGCTACCTCGCAAACGCGGGAGACAGCGACAAAGTATAAAAAAAAAAAAAAAAAAAAATATATATATATATATATATATATATATATATATATATATATATATATATATATATATATATATATATATATATATATATATATCCTCCCTGGGGATAGGGGGGAAAGAATACTTCCCCACGTATTCCCTACATGTCGTACAAGGCGACTAAAAGGGAAGGGAGCAGGATGCTGGAAATCCTCCCCTCTCATTTTTTTTCTTTTTTTTCCAAAAGAAGGAACAGAGAAGGGGGCCAGGTGAGGATATTCCCTCAAAGGCCTAGTCCTCTGTTCTTAACGCTACCTCGCTAATGCGGGAAATGGCGAATAGTATGAAAGAAAGAAATATATATATATATATATATATATATATATATATATATATATATATATATATATATATATATATATATATATATATATATATATATATATACATATATATATATATATATATTGGCATGTGATCATTACTAGTTCTCCTATTATCAGTACTTCTCTCGTAGCTAAGTATTACAAGGAACAGACTGTTAACGGCTTTATTTGCTCATTTTCACTCTCATATCTGTCGTGTATAATACACCGAAACCACAGCCGCCTATTCACAGGGGAAAAAAAAAATACCTTTACACAGTTTTCCATGACTCATATAACCTGGTTCAGCTGACTGGCATCATTTTGTCCCCCGTATACCACAACGTTCCCATTTGCTCCCTCCCATGCACGCCTCAAACCCACCTGGGTGTTCAGATCCTGTCCCTTAAAGGTACTCTATCCATCCATTCACTTTCTCTCGGTTTCCCCTTCCCCTTTTCTCCTTCAGCTTCACTCATCGTTTCCGTAAATCCACGTCATTTTAGTACTCCCTCTTTAGTTGGATATTCCCAACCCATTCTTTTCCTTTTCCCTTGACCTTACTTAGAGCTAGAGTATCCAGGCTCCTCTCATCAAACATGCTAACGATCGCTCCCTCCTTCTCACCCTGGTTACATCATGCACATTTAGACATCCCAGTCGGAGCTTTTTTAAGGATCAGCTTTCCTCCTTTGGCTTTCTGTTGCAACATTCAGAAACTGAAAATAAGGACGGGAAGGCTTTTAGACCCAGCTCCCGCTCATTTTAGTCGCCCTCTACTCCACGTGGGAGAAAATTATTCGCAATTATTTCCTGCATGTCATAGAGGCGACCACAGGGGGCGCAAATGGTGGCTGGAAACCTTGTATCTATGATTATCAAAAGATGGAACAGAAGAATGAGCCAAGCAGGTAGTGCTTATCCTGCTCGAAGACTCAAGCTGGGGTGTCTGAATGTGCATGGATGTAACAAGGATGAGAAGAAAGGAGTAATTAGTAGTATATTTGATCTCTGAGAAAAGGGGAGAAGTGGACTGTCAGGGGATAGCATGAGGGCGAGAGCTAAGGAAGGAGTAGCACTGCTGCTTAACAGGAAATGAGTGCAAGCGATTGGGAGTTGTAAAAGCGAATGATGCAGGAAGTAAAGAGGGAGATACAAGGACTGAAAGAAAATGGCGAACAAGAGTTGAGGTGAGCGAGTATCATCAAATTTCAGGGGGGGGGGGATATGATGTTTTGGAAGGAGGTTAATAGTGTAAGAAAAACAAGGAAACGAGTGGGAACATCGGTGAAAGGACAAAGGAGGAAGTGGTAACAGGCAGTGATGTGCTGAAGAGGAGATTGAGTGAGTATTTAAAACGAATGTCCATAATGTGTGTGACGATAGGGTGGCAACTGTGCGGTGTTTTGGACGTGTAATGAGAGAGTCATGGAAAATAGTTTGGTGATAAGAGAAGAGGCGTTGCAAGCCTTGAGTAAGACAAAGTGTGGCAAAACGGCTCGAGTGGCTGGTATTGCAGTGGAATCTCATAAGAAAGGGAGTGATTGTGTTTCTTAATGGTTAGTTAGAATTTATAGCGTACCTATGTATGGCTCATGGTGAGGAAAATCAGGAGTGGCGGAATGCCTCTATGGTGCCATTGTATACAGGCAAGGAGTAGAAAAGTGAATCTTCAAATTGTGGATGTATAAGTGACTTGAGTGCACCTGATAAGTTGCATGGAAGAGGGTTGTTGAGAGGAAGGTGACATGCTCAAATTTTCAGATTGGGGAGGAACAATGCAGCTTCAAAAGAGGTAGGAAATGAGTGGATAAGGTGTTTGCTTTGAAGAATGTGCTATAGATATTTAGAGAAACAAAGAAACCTGTATGTTGGCGTTTATGGATCTCGAGAAGGTGTATAATAAGACTGATATTGTTGCTCAGTGGAAGGCGTTACGAATATATGGTGTGGGAGGGTAGCTGCTAGAAGCAGTGAAGAGTTTAAAACAAAAAAGAGTAAAGCATCTGTGCCAATGGGAAAAGAGGAACGAGAGTTGTTCCGAATGAAGTTGTGCCTGTTTAATTGTTTATTGATAGTGAGGGTGGTGAATGTAAGGGTCTTGGAGAGAGGAGCAGATATACAGTCTGGTCAGGATGGAGGAGCCTGGGAGGTGAATCAGTTGTTTACTGATGCAACGTCGATTATGGCAAACTCTAGTGAGAAACTACAGAAGCTGGTGTCTGAATTTGGGAGAGTGTGTGAAAGGGGAAAATTGAAAGTAAATGTGAATAAATGCAAAGTTGTTAGGTTTTATTTTGAAAAGAGACAGATTATTTGGAGTAAAAGTTCTTTGGAAAGAGCTTGGAGGAGGTGCAGTGTTTCAGAAACTTGGGAGTTAATGTAACCAAAGGAGCTGTCATGAGCCATTGAATGGATGAAGAGACAAAGGTCTGAGACGCACTGAAGAATGTCTGTAAAAAGATATCATTGTCTTGAAGGGAAAAGATAGTTATATATGATGGTTTTCTACTCCCGTTGGCGCTGTTTGGATGAGAGGTGTGGGCTCAAGACAAAGTCGTAAAGAAAGAAGATGTATTAGGAATGAAATTTGATGTAAGGAGGGCTGATCGAATGAGAAATGATACATGTAGTTTAAGAGAGAGTCGTGGTAGTAAGAGGAGTTCATATGTGACAGCTGAAGAGGATGTGTTGAAATGGTTTGGACTAATGGAAACAATGAGTGAAGAGAGGATGTCTAAGAGGGTGTATATGACTGAAGTGGACGGAACAAAGGAAAATGGAAACCAGGATGGAGATAGAAGGATGGAGTGGAAGGTTCTCTGAAAGTTCTGGGCCTGAACATGAGGGAGTGTGCAAGGCATGCAATGGAGAGAGCGAATTGGAGCGATATGGTTTACAGGGGTCGGCGTGTTGTCAGTAGGCATATGAAGCTGCCGGGGGAAACCACAGAAATGTACTATGACTGAAAGACATGTTCCCGGTACCTTGACTGGTAGACATATACACCGCACTCTGACTAAAACACATGTTCCCCGAACACTGACCGGAAAATTTCGAGGGAATCTTAAATAAGAATTTCGGATGGTCGATGCATACCAAGTTGGCGCTGCCGGGGGAAAATCTTTTCCTGATATCTTCAGCGGGAAAAGTTCTTGACTTGACGAGAAGAAAAAGCTCTTGGGGAGATGTTTTCCAGAGGTCCTGAGATCCCACTGTCTTAGGATTAGGGACTGTCTCCTGGGTCCCAGACAGTCCCAGATTATTCTAAGATAGCTGATGCAGGCTCTGGGATTCTCTATTAATTCAGTGGATGTCGTAAATCTACATTTCTTAAAGTTACTTCTCTTTTGAGGCGTTATGAAAATATATGATTTTAAGGAAAGTAAGCTCAGGTTAGACCAGACTATTAGTGCTGCTTTGTGGTGCTGCAGTGAAAGAGTATATCAGCCTTGATGTTGCGGTGGAAGAGTTTACCAGATTTGATATCGCAGTGAAAGAATATACCGAACTTGATGATGCAGTAAAATATCATAGCAGAGTCTTGGTGATTCAATGAAAAGCTTTAGCAGAATCTTGGTGTTACAGGTAAAGTGTTTAACAAACTCTTAGTGTTGAAGTATAGTAATTCAACATACTCAAGGTGTTGCAGCAAAAGAAATCGAAGATTCACTTTTTT
>NC_092240.1:42100280-42130280 GCF_036320965.1 Panulirus ornatus
TAGTGATGGATGATTTGAATGCAGAGGTGAGTAATTTGGCAGTTGAGGGTATGATTGGTGTACATGGGGTGCTCAGTGTTGTAAATGGAAATGGTGAGGAGCTTAAGATTTGTGTGCTAAAAGAGGACTGGTGATTGGGAATACCTTGTTTGAAAAGAGAGATATACATAAGCATACGTACGTAAGTAGGAGAGATTGCCAGAGAGCGTTATTAAATTACGTGTTAATTGATAGGCGCGTGAAAGAGAGACTTATGGATGTTAATGTGATGCAAGAGGCAACTGGAGGGATGTTTGATCATTACCTCGAGGAAGCGAAGGTGAAGATTTGTATAGGTTTTTAGAAGAGAGAATGTTTGGGTGAAGAGAGTGATGAGAGTAAGTGAGCTTGGAAAGGAGACTTGTGTAAGGAAGTACCTTGAGAGATTGAGTGCAGAATGGAAAAAGGTGAGAGCAAATGACGTAAGGGGAGCGGGGGAGGAATGGGATGCATTTAGGGAAGCAGTAATGGCTTGAGCAAAAGATGCCTGTGGCATGAGAAAGGTGGGAGGTGGGCAGATTAGAAGGGTGGAATGAAAAAGTAAGATTTTTAGTGAAAGAGAAAAGAGAGGCATTTGGACGATTCTTGCAGGGAAGTAGTGTGAATGACTGGGATATGTATGAAAGAAAGAGGCAGGAGGTCAAGGGAAAGTGCAAGAGGTGAAAAAGAGGGCAAATGAGAGTTAGGGTGAGAGAGTATCATTAAATTTTAGGGAGAATAAAAAGATGTTTAGGAAGGAGGTAAAAACCGTGCGTAAGCGAAGATAGCAAATGGGAACATCGGTGAAAGGGGCTAATGGGGAGGTAATAACAAGTAGTGGTGAAGTGATGAAGTGAGAAGGAGATGGAGCGAGTATTTTGAAGGTTTGTTGAATGTGTGTGATGATAAAGTGGCAGATATAGGATATTTTGGTCGAGGTGGTGTGCGAAGTGAGAGGGTCAGGGAGAATGGTTTGTTAAATAGAGAAGAGGTCGTGAAGCTTTGCGGAAGATGAAAGCCGGCAAGGCGGCGGGTATTACAGTGGAATTTATTAAAAAAGGGGGTGACTGTGTTGTTGACTGATTGATGTGGATATTCAATGTATGTATGGTTCAAGGTGAAGTGCCTGAGGATTAGTGGAATGCATGCATGGTGCCATTGTACGAAGGCAAAGGGGATAAATGTGAGTGTTCAAATTACAGAGGTATAAGTTTGTTGAGTATTCCTGTGAAATGATATGGGGAGGGGGGGGTATTGATCGAGAGGGTGAAGGCATGTACAGGGCATCAGATTGGGGAAGAGCAGTGTGGTTTCAGAAGTAGTAGAGGATGTTTGGATCAGGTGTTTGCTTTGTGAGAAATACTTAGAAAAACAAATGAATTGGTATACAGCATTTATGGATCTGGAGAAGGCATATGATAGAGTTGATAGAGATGCTCTGTGGAAGGTATTAAGAGTATTTGGTGTGGGAGGTAAGTTGCAAGAAGCAGTGAAAAGTTTTTATCGAGGATGTAAGGCATGTATATGAGTAGGAAGAAAGGAGAGTGATTGGCTCCCAGTGAATGTCGGTTTGCGGCAGGGGTGCGTGATGTCTCCATGGTTGTTTAATTTGTTTATGGATGGGGTTGTTAGGGAGGTGAATACATGAGTTATGGAGAGGGGGGGCAAGTATGCAGTCTGTTGTCGATGAGAGGGCTTGGGAAGTGAGTCAGTTGATGTTTGCTGATAATACAGATCTAGTGGCTGATTCGGGTGAGAGACTGCAGAAGCTGGTGACTAAGTTTGGTAAAGTGTGTGAAAGAAGAGAGCTGAGAGTAAATGCGAATAAGAGCAAGATTATTAGGTTCAGTAGGGTTGAGGGACAAGGACATTGGGAGGTAAGTTTGAATGGAGAAAAAGTGGAGGAAATGAAGTGTTTTGTATATCTGGAAGTGGATTTAGCAGAGGATGGAACCATGGAAGCTGAAGAGAGTCACAGGGTGTGGGAGGGGGCGAAGGTTCTGGAAGCGTTGAATAGTGTGTGGAAGGGGAGAACATTATCTCGGAGCAGAAGTGGGTATGTGTGAAGGGATATTTTTTCCAACAATGTTAAATGGTTGCGAGGCGTGGGCTATAGATAGGGTTGTGCGGAGGAGAGTGGATGGGTTGGAAATAAGATGTTTGAGGACAATATTTGCTGTGGGGTGGTTTGATCGGGTAAGTAATAAATGGGTAAGAGAGATGTGTGGTGAAAACGACTGTGGCTGAGAGAGCAGAAGAGGGTATATTGAAGTGGTTTGGTCACATGGAGAGAATGAGTGAGGAACTGGCAAATATGAGCGAGGAGAAGTGGGAGACCAAATAGGAAGTGGAGGGATGGAGTGAAAAAGATGTTGAGTGATCGGGGCCTGAACTTACAGGAGTGTGAAAGGCGTGCAAGGAATTGAGTGAATTTGAACGATGTGGTATACTGGGGTCGACGTGCTGTCAATGGATTGAACCAGGGCATGTGAAGCGTCCGGGGTAAACCGTGGAAACTTTTGTGGGGCCTGGATGTGGAAAGGGAGCTGTGGTTTCGTTGTATTACACATGACAGCTAGAGACTGAGTGTGGACGAATATGGTCTTTCCTACGGCATGGGGCTTCATAGCTGTGACGTGCTCGGGTTTAGGGCAGTTGATATGTATCGAGTGGACATAAGACCATGAACTTTATATCCTAAGGAACAGTAAGAACCTCCGTGTTCATCAGTTATCGCTGTAGGTCTAGCGCCACAATCCATTGTGTAAACTTTCTCTAAGGGTTCGAGGCCAAACATGACCATAGAAACAAATGCCTTTATATTTCCAGTATTTTCTTAACAAAATCATCATAGAAACAAATGCCTTTATATTTCCAATATTTTCTTAACAAAATCCAACCGCCAAATATGATATTGGATTCGCATGAAACTCCTGCGTAATGGTTGATCGTTGGGTATATATTGCATGGTCGAGTTCTCCCGAATTTTCTTTCTCCTTTAATAAATGACCTTCACGCAAGAGACATGTATTCTTAATAGAAAACGAAGCCATGGCAAAGAACTTGAATGTCATTTTTTTTCTTCTATTGTAACACTTGAAGATGCCACTCATGTACCGAGTCCAGTTCCGTTGCTGATAAAGGAAAACATTCTGGAACATATTGACATAAAAGTTGAATAAATAGAAGGAAAGTAAATAATACGGCAGACTCAGAAAAGCTTTATTTGGGGACCATGAAAGAGGTAGTTGATCCCTTGACTGCTCTTTTCAGTAACTAACTTGCTTTGAGGAAACGTCCATAGGACGAGAAGTTTGCCATGTAATAGATCACTGCCCTGAAACCATCGCCCAATTAGCTCAACGTCTGCAGTTGGTTAACTCTCGTAAACCATCATTTGGAAAGAAACTGTAGGCTTAAAGTGGGGGCGCACCCTCCAAGGGGGTCGCTAGAAAATTCACTGTGGCATAGATGGAGTTCTTCTTCGATAGTTAGGGAATTGGCTGACTGGCCATAAACAAATAGTAGTCATTAATGGTCAAGCCTCAGAATGGTTATATATATATATATATATATATATATATATATATATATATATATATATATATATATATATATATATATATATATATATATATATATATATTTTTTTTTTTTTTTATACTTTGTCGCTGTCTCCCGCGTTTGCGAGGTAGCGCAAGGAAACAGACGAAAGAAATGGCCCAACCCCCCCCCATACACATGTATACACATACGTCCACACACGCAAATATACATACCTACACAGCTTTCCATGGTTTACCCCAGACGCTTCACATGCCTTGATTCAATCCACTGACAGCACGTCAACCCCGGTATACCACATCGCTCCAATTCACTCTATTCCTTGCCCTCCTTTCACCCTCCTGCATGTTCAGGCCCCGATCACACAAAATCTTTTTCACTCCATCTTTCCACCTCCAATATATATATATATATATTTTGCTTTGTCGCTGTCTCCCGCGTTTGCGAGGTAACGCAAGGAAATAGACGAAAGAAATGGCCCAACCCACACCCATACACATGTATATACATTCGTCCACACGCGCAAATATACCTACACAGCTTTCCATGGTTTACCCCAGACGCTTCACATGCCTTGATTCAATCCACTGACAGCACGTCAACCCCGGTATACCACATCGATCCAATTCACTCTATTCCTTGCCCTCCTTTCACTCTCCTGCATGTTCAGGCCCCGATCACACAAAATCTTTTTCACTCCATCTTTCCACCTCCAATTTGGTCTCCCACTTCTCCTCGTTCCCTCCACCTCCGACACATATATCCTCTTGGTCAATCTTTCCTCACTCATTCTCTCCATGTGCCCAAACCATTTCAAAACACCCTCTTTTGCTCTCTCAACCACGCTCTTTTTATTTCCACACATCTCTCTTACCCTTACGTTACTTACTCGATCAAACCACCTCACACCACACATTGTCCTCAAACATCTCATTTCCAGCACATCCATCCTCCTGCGCACAACTCTATCCACAGCCCACGCCTCGCAACCATACAACATTGTTGGAACCACTATTCCTTCAAACATACCCATTTTTGCTTTCCGAGATAATGTTCTCGACTTCCATACATTCTTCAAGGCTCCCAGGATTTTCGCCCCCTCCCCCACCCTATGATCCACTTCCTCTTCCATGGTTCCATCCGCTGCCAGATCCACTCCCAGATATCTAAAACACTTTACTTCCTCCAGTTTTTCTCCATTCAAACTTACCTCCCAATTGACTTGACCCTCAACCCTACTGTACCTAATAACCTTGCTCTTATTCACATTTACGCTTAACTTTCTTCTTTCACACACTTTACCAAACTCAGTCACCAGCTTCTGCAGTTTCTCACATGAATCAGCCACCAGCGCTGTATCATCAGCGAACAACAACTGACTCACTTTCCAAGCTCTCTGATCCCCAACAGACTTCATACTTGCCCCTCTTCCCAAAACTCTTGCATTCACCTCCCTAACAACCCCATCCATAAACAAATTAAACAACCATGGAGACATCACACACCCCTGCCGCAAACCTACATTCACTGAGAACCAATCACTTTCCTCTCTTCCTACACGTACACATGCCTTACATCCTCGATAAAAACTTTTCACTGCTTCTAACAACTTACCTCCCACACCATATATTCTTAATACAGAGCATCTCTATCAACTCTATCATATGCCTTCTCCAGATCCATAAATCCTACATACAAATCCATTTGCTTTTCTAAGTATTTCTCACATACATTCTTCAATGATGGATTGCGCAAAAGATGCTTGTGGCATGAGAAGAGTGGGAGGTGGGTTGATTAGAAAGGGTAGTGAGTGGTGGGATGAGGAAGTAAGATTATTAGTGAAAGAGAAGAGAGAGGCATTTGGACGATTTTTGCAGGGAAAAAGTGCAATTGAGTGGGAGATGTATAAAAGAAAGAGACAGGAGGTCAAGAGAAAGGTGCAAGAGGTGAAAAAGAGGGCAAATGAGAGTTGGGGTGAGAGAGTATCATTAAATTTTAGGGAGAATAAAAAGATGATCTGGAAGGAGGTAAATAAAGTGCGTAAGACAAGGGAGCAAATGGGAACTTCAGTGAAGGGCGCAAATGGGGAGGTGATAACAAGTAGTGGTGATGTGAAAAGGAGATGGAGTGAGTATTTTGAAGGTTTGTTGAATGTGTTTGATGATAGAGTGGCAGTTATAGGGTGTTTTGGTCGAGGTGGCGTGCAAAGTGAGAGGGTTAGGGAAAATGATTTGGTAAACAGAGAAGAGGTAGTAAAAGCTTTGCGGAAGATGAAAGCCGGCAAGGCAGCAGGTTTGGATGGTATTGCAGTGGAATTTATTAAAAAAGGGGGTGACTGTATTATTGACTGGTTGGTAAGGTTATTTAATGTATGTATGACTCATGGTGAGGTGCCTGAGGATTGGCGGAATGCGTGCATAGTGCCATTGTACAAAGGCAAAGGGGATAAGAGTGAGTGCTCAAATTACAGAGGAAGTTTGTTGAGTATTGTTGGTAAATTATATGGGAGGGTATTGATTGAGAGGGTGAAGGCATGTACAGAGCATCAGATTGGGGAAGAGCAGTGTGGTTTCAGAAGTGGTAGAGGATGTGTGGATCAGGTGTTTGCTTTGAAGAATATATATAATATATATATATATATATATATATATATATATATATATATATATATATATATATATATATATATATATATATATATAATTTTCCAAACAAAGGGACAGAGAAGGGGGCCAGGTGAGGATATTCCACAAAGGCCCAGTCCTCTGTTCTGAACGCTACCTCGCTAACGCTGGAAATGGCGAATAGATTAAGAAAAAAAAAAAAAAAAAAATATATATATATATATATATATATATATATATATATATATATATATATATATATATATATTTATCTATTCATTCATATATCTATTGTTATGATTTGTCGCTGTCTCCCGTGTTAGCGAAGTAGCATAAGGAAACAGACGAAAAATGGCCCAACTCACCCACATACACATGTATATACATACACATCCACACACTCACCTATGCATTTCAATGTATACATACATATACATACACAGACAAAAACATATATACATATGAACATATTCATACTTGCTGCCCTCAGCCATTTCCGTCGCCACCCCGCCACTCATGAAATAGCAATCCCTTCCCCCCGCACGAGCGCGAGACAGCGCTAGGAAAAGACAACAAAGGTCACATTCGTTCACGCTCAGTCTCTAGCTGTTATGCATCGTGCACCGAAACCACAGTTCCCTTTCCACATCTGAGCCGCAAAAAACTTTCCATGGTTTACCCCAGACGCTTCACATTCCCTGATTCAATCCATTGACAGTATGTCGACTCTATTCCTTGCACGCCTTTCACCCTCCTACATGTTCAGGCCCTGATCGCTCAAAATCTTTTTCACTCCATCCTTCCATTTCCAAGTTGGGCTCCCACTTCTCGTTCCCTCCACCTCTGACATATATATCCTCTTTGTCAATCTCTCCTCACTCATTCTCTCCATGTGACCAAACTATTTCAATACACCCTCTTCTGCTCTTTCAACTACACTCTTTTTATTGCCATACATCTCTCTTACCCTTTCATCACTTACTCGATCAGACCACCTCACACCACATATTGTCCTCAAACATCTCATTTCCAACACATCCGCCCTCCTCCGCACAACCCTATCTATAGCCCAAGCTTTGCAACCATATAACATTGTTGGAAACACTATTTCTTCAAGCATGCCCATTTTTGCTTAATATAATGTTCTCGCTTTCGACACTTTCTTCAACGCTCCCAGAACTTTCGTCCCCTCCCCCACCCTATGACTCGCTTCCGCTTCCTTGGTTCCATCCGCTGTTAGATCCACTCCCAGATATCTAAAACATCTCACTTCCTCCAGTTTAACTCAATTGAAACTTACCTACCAATTGACTTGTTCCTCAACCCTAGTGTACGTAAAAGCCTTGTTCTTATTCACATTTACTCTCAGCTTTCTTCTTTCACGCACTTTACCAAACTCGGTCAACAGATTCTGCAGTTTCTTACCCGAATCATCAACCAGCGCTGCATCATCAGCGAACAACAACTGACTCACTTTCCAAGTCCTCTCATCTACAAACGACTGCATACTTGCCCTTCTCCAAAATTCTTGCGTTCACCTCCCTAACCACCCCATCCTTAAACAAATTATACAACCATGGAGACATCACGCACCCCTGCGGCAAACCGGCATTCATTGGGAGCCAATCACTTTTCTCTCTTACTGCACGGACACATGCCTTACATCCTCGATAAAAACTTTTCACTGTTTCTAGCAACTTGCCTCCCACACCATATACTCTTAATACCTTCAGCAGAGCATTTTTATTAACTCTATCATATGCCTTCTTCAGATCCGTAAATGGTACATACAAATCCAATTGTTTTTCTAAGCATTTCTCCCATATATTCTTCAAAGCAAACACCTGATCCACAAATCCTCTACCACTTCTGAAACCACACTGTTCTTCCCCAATCCCATGGTGAATAGTATGAAATATATATATATATATATATATATATATATATATATATATATATATATATATATATATATATATATATATATATATATATATATATATATATATATATCTATATCTATATATATATATATATATATATATATATATATATATATATATATATATATATATATATATATATATATATATACATTATCATATCGATGTTAGCACACTCTTAAATATAACTAGTAAGAACGAGAAGGTAAGCTGCACTATGAATTCTGGTGATACAAAAGGCAGATGAAGAAAAAGCACTGGGCGTAATGATCTCAGGTGACCTAAAGCCCAGTGAGCAAAACACTAAAGCAAAAACAAAAGGGTAAACAAACTTGTTGGACTTATTGGTTTTGTTATTTACGCTGAGTTTCGAGAAGTTATGCTAATTCTTTACTCTTCACTGGTGGAGCGTTCACATCTCGAAGATTAAGGTCATTTTTGATCACTGTTCTTAAAGAAGACATAAACAGAATGGAGAGTAAAGAAAAGAGCTACCAAGGTCATGACGGACTGAGAATTGAATCTTACAGAGTCGATAAAATTATCTAAATCTACTTAGCTTAAAAGAGAAAAGATTAGGATGTGATCTAATACAGGTATTCGAGATGATCAAACACATCGATAATAACAATCTAATAAGATAATTAACTCTAATCTACTTTGATTTCAATCGTAGAAAAGAATACAAACTCATGAGCATGTGTTTTACCTCGAGTGAGGAGAAGAACTTTCCCTGCAACAGGCTTGTAAGAATTTGATTTCATTTACTGCAGTTGAAAGCAGAAGTATAGATATGTTTAAGAATAGAACTGAAAAATACTGGGTTTCAGATCCAAGACTGATATGATCTGCACCTTCTTAGTTTCATGAAAATTTACTGATTTATTCTCTCTGAAACGTCTACTTACCCTTCTAACCTCACCACAGTAAACTACAAGTTTCTGACATCCCCAGTGACTCAAACAACCTCTGAAGGACCAATGGTTGGAGCTGCTTGAACTTTTTATTGCTAATCATATGGCATGTATGTGCTTTTTACCTCCATCTTTAAGGGGAAGCTGGCATAAAGGTAGAGAGAGCTGTATTATTGAACTCCGTAGTTGGTATGATGGATCTGTCAACCAATAAAACACACACACACACACACACACACACACACACATTACGATTCATCAGCTCGAGGAAATTAGCAGATGCCGAAGATATAACAAACCGTCAATCCTTCATTAACCACCCTTTCAACCCACGGCACTTTTTTGCTGGATCTGCAGAATGGCTCTGACCGGAGGGCACAAAAATGACCTGACTTGTGACAAAATTGTTTGTCCTCAGATTGGGAAGCATTCCGTTCAAGTTATCATTGTTGCAGGGTTTACTTTTTCAAAATGATATCTAAGTTAATAGTTCTCGAATTATATATATACATATATATTCCTATGAGTCCACGAGGAAAATGAAACACGAAAAGTTCCAAGTGCACTTTCGTGTAATAATCACATCATCAGGGGAGACACAAGAGAGGAATATAACAGTCAATTGATATACATCGAAGAGACGAAGCTAGGACGCCATTTGGTAAACATGTGATTGTCCAAAACATACAACGAGCGTTCATAAACTTATCATTTTACAAATCTTATCAACAATAAAGTTATCTAATTTGTACAGACCATCACTAATATTAAGATTATAATTCTTTGTGTATTTAATAATAGAAGATTCAATGATATTTCTCTTGGTGATAGAGTTAGAGTTAACAACTGAGATGGCGTTACTCCAGTCAATACAATGATCATAGTTTTTAACATGATTAAACAAGGCATTTGATTCCTGTCCCGTTCTTATACTATATTTATGTTGCTTAAGTCTAACAGAAAGATCCTTACCAGTCTGACCAACATAAAATTTATCACAGTTTCCACAAGGAACTTTATAGATGCAACCAAGAGAATTTTCTGGTGAATTCCTGATTAAGATATTCTTTATAGTATTATTGTTGCTAAAGGCAACATTTACATTAAAGGATTTAAGCAACATGGGAAGCAAAGTGAAATTATTATTAAAAGGGAGAACTAAAAGATTCTTGGTGTTAATGGGAGGTTTGGGCTCAACTCTATAAAATGATTTCTTTGCTAACTTAAGGGATTTATCAATGAAAGATCTAGGGTACTTTAACTCAGATCCAATAGAATATATCTTCTCAAACTCATCATCAATAAACTCTGGACTGCAAATACGTAATGCCCTTAGGAACATAGATTGAAATGATGATAATTTAACTCTGTCATGTTGAGATGAGTAATAATGGATATATGAGCATACATTGGTGGGTTTTCTGTATATGCTAAACTTAAACTTGTTTCCTTGTCTATGGATCATGCAATCTAAAAATGGTAACATACCATTATTTTCATTTTCTACAGTAAATTTGATGGAAGGTACTAAATTGTTAAGTAAGGGGAGAAATATTTGTAAATTTTCATCTGTTGGCCAAACACAAAGAACATCATCTACATACCTAAACCAAATTGCATTAGAAGGTAAGATATCCTTTAGTAATTTTGTTTCAAAAAATTCCATATAAAGATTACTAAGTACAGGTGAAAGAGGGTTACCCATTGCCATACCAAATTTTTTTGAGCATAATAATCTCCATTAAATTGAAATACACAGTCTTTTATACACAATTTTATCAGTTCAATAAAATTAGACTTTGAAACAGGTAATTGAATATCATCCAAGACATCAAATAAATATTCTAAAAGGTCATCAACTGGAACTTTAGTGAAAAGTGAGGAAACATCAAAGCTAACTAGTTTGAAATCAAAATTAATGTTGATATTGTTTAGCTTGTTGACTAAATCTACATTGTTCATGATATTAGAATTTGATACCTTACCTACTAAAGGGCTTAATAAGGAAACTAACCATTTTGATAATTTATATGTGAGGGAGCCTACTGTACTCACTATAGGTCTTGCTGGAAAATTTTGTTTATGTGTTTTGATAAGTCCATACATATATGGCAATGAAGGGGACAAAGATGACAAATTTTTGATAAGAGAAATGTTACCTTTCAACAACAACTTCATTTCTTTATTGAAATGAGAATTAACTGCTTCTAATGGATTTTTACTAAGTTTAGAATATGTTGTGTTATCATTTAGAAGATCATTCATTTTAGATAAATAGTTACTTTTGTCTAAAATCACAACAGTGTTAGCCTTATCTGCTTTAGTAATATGTACATCCTTGTCTTTTTTTAAGGTGTTAATAGCTCTTATGAATCTTTTAGGGCAATTAGCTTCCACTGGTTTTGACAAACTGGCATACACTAAACCCTTGCAAATATTAATATCATCATTACTTAAATTACTGTATTTTTCTAAATTACAAAAAGACTTTGTGACATCAACACAGCTGGGTTCTCTGTTAGAGCATACAAAACTTAAACCATAGCCTAATGCACACAAGGAATCTTTATCTAGTTGTTTATTAGACAGGTTTACCACAAAAGATGGGTTTGTGTTCTTGGTCCAGTCGCTGTTTTCAATAAGATGGTCCAACTTACGATTTAGTGACACTTGTAGCCTAGTGCGTTCTTTCCTTAATTCATCATAGCAATAGTCCAACATCCGGTTCTTCCAGTGTGTCGGTATTGTCATTTGAAAGGCACGTTTCTTCTCTCTTGAAATACGAAAAGCCTCCTCCATTTCAAGTTTCTTTAATTCAATGTTTTTCTTTAAAATGATATTTTGAAATTGGTCAAATGGTCGACCAGACAGCTGCAACAAACGTTGAGGTAGGACAGATCTTGGCATCACTTGTTCATCAAGGCATTTCTTAAGGAATTCAAATCGTAACCTCAGTTGATGAGCCTTGATTAACGATTTGGAGAAAGCAGTAACGAAAGGAGAAAGTCCAGGACAGCTTGTAGAGAAGTAATAGAAGAGCCGTGTGGAATCCATGTTGGAAAGGATCACAATTTTGCGCGTGATCAAGATATTCCTATGAGTCCACGAGGAAAATGAAACACGAAAAGTTCCCAAGTGCACTTTCGTGTAATAATCACATCATCATTGAATCTTCTATTATTAAATACAAGAAGAATTATAATCTTAATATTAGTGATGGTCTGTACAAATTAGATAACTTTATTGTTGATAAGATTTGTAAAATGATAAGTTTATGAACGCTCGTTGTATGTTTTGGACAATCACATGTTTACCAAATGGCGTCCTAGCTTCGTCTCTTCGATGTATATCAATTGACTGTTATATTCCTCTCTTGTGTCTCCCCTGATGATGTGATTATTACACGAAAGTGCACTTGGGAACTTTTCGTGTTTCATTTTCCTCGTGGACTCATAGGAATATCTTGATCACGCGCAAAATTGTGATCCTTTCCAACATGGATTCCACACGGCTCTTCTATTACTTCTCTACAAGCTGTCCTGGACTTTCTCCTTTCGTTACTGCTTTCTCCAAATCGTTAATCAAGGCTCATCAACTGAGGTTACGATTTGAATTCCTTAAGAAATGCCTTGATGAACAAGTGATGCCAAGATCTGTCCTACCTCAGCGTTTGTTGCAGCTGTCTGGTCGACCATTTGACCAATTTCAAAATATTATTTTAAAGAAAAACATTGAATTAAAGAAACTTGAAATGGAGGAGGCTTTTCGTATTTCAAGAGAGAAGAAACGTGCCTTTCAAATGACAATACCGACACACTGGAAGAACCGGATGTTGGACTATTGCTATGATGAATTAAGGAAAGAACGCACTAGGCTACAAGTGTCACTAAATCGTAAGTTGGACCATCTTATTGAAAACAGCGACTGGACCAAGAACACAAACCCATCT
Organism: Panulirus ornatus; assembly: GCF_036320965.1. NCBI lineage: Eukaryota > Metazoa > Arthropoda > Malacostraca > Decapoda > Palinuridae > Panulirus > Panulirus ornatus. The sequence goes on from NC_092240.1 coordinate 42,113,293, forward strand.
TTTGTGGTAAACCTGTCTAATAAACAACTAGATAAAGATTCCTTGTGTGCATTAGGCTATGGTTTAAGTTTTGTATGCTCTAACAGAGAACCCAGCTGTGTTGATGTCACAAAGTCTTTTTGTAATTTAGAAAAATACAGTAATTTAAGTAATGATGATATTAATATTTGCAAGGGTTTAGTGTATGCCAGTTTGTCAAAACCAGTGGAAGCTAATTGCCCTAAAAGATTCATAAGAGCTATTAACACCTTAAAAAAAGACAAGGATGTACATATTACTAAAGCAGATAAGGCTAACACTGTTGTGATTTTAGACAAAAGTAACTATTTATCTAAAATGAATGATCTTCTAAATGATAACAACACATATTCTAAACTTAGTAAAAATCCATTAGAAGCAGTTAATTCTCATTTCAATAAAGAAATGAAGTTGTTGTTGAAAGGTAACATTTCTCTTATCAAAAATTTGTCATCTTTGTCCCCTTCATTGCCATATATGTATGGACTTATCAAAACACATAAACAAAATTTTCCAGCAAAACCTATAGTGAGTACAGTAGGCTCCCTCATATATAAATTATCAAAATAGTTTCCTTATTAAGCCCTTTAGTAGGTTTTTTTTTTATTATACTTTGTCGCTGTCTCCCGCGTTTGCGAGGTAGCGCAAGGAAACAGACGAAAGAAATGGCCCAACCCCCCCCCATACACATGTATATACATACGTCCACACACGCAAATATACATACCTACACAGCTTTCCATGGTTTACCCCAGACGCTTCACATGCCTTGATTCAATCCACTGACAGCACGTCAACCCCGGTATACCACATCGCTCCAATTCACTCTATTCCTTGCCCTCCTTTCACCCTCCTGCATGTTCAGGTCCCGATCACACAAAATCTTTTTCACTCCATCTTTCCACCTCCAATTTGGTCTCCCTCTTCTCTCGTTCCCTCCACCTCCGACACATATATCCTCTTGGTCAATCTTTCCTCGAACATTCTCTCCATGTGCCCAAACTACTTCAAAACACCCTCTTCTGCTTTCTCAACCACGCTCTTTTTATTTCCACACATCTCTCTTACCCTTACGTTACTTACTCGATCAAACCACCTCACACCACACATTGTCCTCAAACATCTCATTTCCAGCACATCCATCCTCCTGCGCACAACTCTATCCATAGCCCACGCCTCGCAACCATACAACATTGTTGGAACCACTATTCCTTCAAACATACCCATTTTTGCTTTACGAGATAATGTTCTCGACTTCCACACATTCTTCAAGGCTCCCAGAATTTTCGCCCCCTCCCCCACCCTATTATCCACTTCCGCTTCCATGGTTCCATCCGCTGCCAGATCCACTCCCAGATATCTAAAACACTTCACTTCCTCCAGTTTTTCTCCATTCAAACTCACCCCCCAATTGACTTGACCCTCAACCCTACTGTACCTAATAACCTTGCTCTTATTCACATATATATATATATATATATATATATATATATATATATATATATATATATATATATATATATATATATATATATATATTATATATATATATATGTATATATATATATATATATATATATATATATATATATATATATATATATATATATATATATATATATATATATATATATATATATATATATATCTTTCTTTCTTTTAAACTATTCGCCATTTCCCGCGTTAGCGAGGTAGCGTTAAGAACAGAGGACTGGGCCTTTTTTGGAATATCCTCACCTGGCCCCACTCTGTTCCTTCTTTTGGAAAATTAAAAAAAAACGAGAGGGGAGGATTTCCAGCCCCCCGCTCCCTCCCCTTTTAGTCGCCTTGTACGACACGCAGGGAATACGTGGGAAGTATTCTTAATCCCCTATCCCCAGGGATAATATATATATATATATATATATATATATATATATATATATATATATATATATATATATATATATATATATATATATATATATATATATATATATATATATATATATATATATATATATATAATTGTTTACCAAATGGCGTCCTAGCTTCGTCACTTAGATGTATATGAACTGACTGTCATATATCTCTCTTGTGTCTCCCCTGATGAAGTGATTATTACACGAAAGTGCACTTGGGAACTTTTCGTGTTTCATTTTCCCCGTGGAGTCCTAGGAATATCTTGATCACGCGCAAAATTTTGATCCTTTCCAATATATATATATATATATATATATATATATATATATATATATATATATATATATATATATATATATATATATATATATATATATTATTTTTATTTTCTTATTATACTTTGTCGTTGTCTCCCGCGTTTGCGAGGTAGCGCAAGGAAACAGACGAAAGAAATGGCCCAACCCCCCCCCCATACACATGTATATACATACGTCCACACACGCAAATATACATACCTACACAGCTTTCCATGGTTTACCCCAGACGCTTCACATGCCCTGCTTCAATCCACTGACAGCACGTCAACCCCGGTATACCACATCGCTGCAATTCACTCTATTCCTTGCCCTCCTTTCACCCTCCTGCATGTTCAGGCCCCGATCACACAAAATCTTTTTCACTCCATCTTTCCACCTCCAATTTGGTCTCCCTCTTCTCCTTGTTCCCTCCACCTCCGACACATATATCCTCTTGGTCAATCTTTCCTCACTCATCCTCTCCATGTGCCCAAACCACTTCAAAACACCCTCTTCTGCTCTCTCAACCACGCTCTTTTTATTTCCACACATCTCTCTTACCCTTACGTTACTCACTCGATCAAACCACCTCACACCACACATTGTCCTCAAACATCTCATTTCCAGCACATCCATCCTCCTGCGCACAACTCTATCCATAGCCCACGCCTCGCAACCATATATATATATATATATATATATATATATATATATATATATATATATATATATATATATATATATATATATATATATATATACCTTGCTCTCAGGTTAATACCACTCACCACTTAAATTACATGCCTGACCGTAAGTCGTATTCCCATATATGTACTTCCCAGTCACTGTATGTCAGTCACAATGACACGCCCTCTACCCACACACAACTCCACCCACTCTTGTACATGTCCCTTACCACACACACTCCACGCACTCCAAGCACATCAATACTGGTATGCTCCCTCTGACTCACTTCCTCTCCCAAATACACACTCTCTGGCCATCATCATCCTTTGACCTCCTCATTTACATACTCTCAACTCTGCTTACCAATACCTCCTTCCTTTTTTCTCCATTTCTTTTCCTCTCTCTTGCATATGGCTATTTCAAAATGAATTGTTTTCATATCTAGCTATTTTTTACTCATGCTACTGGGGCGCCTCTTGATCCTTCTTGATACACTGCATAACGCCGAGCTCCTGATATACTCTTGGGTCAACAGTGATAGTCTGTTTGCCTCTCCTTCACTCCTACTTTTCTCAGCCGCTCCTGGACAACTCCGCCTGCCTCTTTCCTTCACTTTTGCTCTCTTTGGTGGTTCCTGGAGGACGCCATCCTCTTATCCTGCACTCCTGCCTTCCTTGACAGCTCCTGGAGGATCCTGATCAACTGACCTCCTCAACAAGTTACCGAAACGAAGGATAATCCAACATTATCGGGCAAGATTATCTGATTCTTGATTCTATATCATGAACGCGATGTATTCCACATCTATTGTTTTCTAAAGATACATCAAAGTAGGATTGTATTTACCTCCATCAGATGAAGGTGACATTCTACTAGAACTTGACTCTCGGAAGGAGGACATGTATAGTTGAGGAGGACATACATGGTCTCACAGTTTTAATCTTAACTCCTGAAGAAGGTTTGTCAAGACCTTGATGATCCCCGATAGTTGATAGGCCTTTAGGCTAATCAGCCAACCAACCTCCAGTGTCTCTTACAGCTGAAGAAAGTAACTACGAACTTAAAGTCGTTCATCTAAGTGGTAGTAAAGAGAATCTTGAACCTTTTATGTGTCAAATATTCTCTGATGAATCGTTCAAATAATAACACGACAGAGGATTCCTGGCGCTACCTCGCTGACACGGGAAATGACGATAATGTTTAAAAAGAATTGAATCTAATATGTATATAAATGGTTTACTTTTCTCTCAGTTCGGAATTTATCTTTTTTTCTATTTTCTAGTTTAGGAAAATTAACTTTTGTTTCTTTTCTCGTGCCAACCATGGTCGCCTGCACGACTGCCATGCCCCGACACCCACCACAAACTTAATTAAATCACGTTTAATGATTCTCTTTGAGGTCTCATGCCGTTTTTCATCTGTTGTCTTCTTCACCGTTATATTTCCGTTTGCCGGACAGTATATTCACTCTGTGACAACAAGCCATTATTCCCCCATGAAACGATAATTCCATTTTTTTACAGGAAGCCAATCATGAGCATGTAAATAGCGACAACCAATCAAAGGCATTTTCTGTAAATAAGAAATTTTACAGCTCCACACAGGCCGCCCAGCCATTGCCAAAAGTTTTAATTGGGGATCGCTTCGTCCCGAGCGCCTACACTCCGGTTCCAGTAATGCATAATCAAACGTAAGTGAGCTAACGGAGTGGACCAAGAAACGAACGAAACATTTTGACGTCAATCAATCTCATATACGAACACCTACATCAGTGATGGCCAAATAAAATGACAAGAAAATATTTCTCTCTGAGTGCTTGATGGACAAAGCCCGTGTGTGTGTGTGTGTGTGTGTGTGTGTGTGTGTGTTTGTTTGTATGTGTGCGTGTGTTTGTTTGTCTTTGTGTGTGTGTGTGTGTGTGTGTGTGTCTTTGTGTGTGTGTGTGTGTGTGTGTGTGTGTGTGTGTGTGTTTGTCTATGTGTGTGTGTGTGTTTGTTTGTCTTTGTGTGTGTGTGTGTGTGTGTGTGTGTGTGTGTGTGTGTGTGTGTGTGTGTGTGTGTGTGTGTGTGTGTGTGTGTGTGTGTGTGTGTGTGTGTGTGTGTGTGTGTGTGTGTGTGAGTGTGTGTCTTTGTGTGTGTGTGTGTGTGTGTGTGTGTGTGTGTGTGTGTGTGTGTCTTTGTGTGTGTGTGTGTGTGTGTGTATGTGTGTGTGTGTGTGTGTGTGTGTGTGTGTGTGTGTGTGTGTCTTTGTGTGTGTGTGTGTGTGTGTGTGTATGTGTGTGTGTGTGTGTGTGTGTGTGTGTGTGTGTGTGTGTGTGTGAGTGTGTGTGTGTATGTGTGTGTGTGTGTGTGTGTGTGTGAGTGTGTGTGTGTGTGTGTGTGTGTGTGTGTTGTAAGCTCTGCTGACAGACTCTCAGTAGGGAGACGCCTCGTCGTAGTGTCTCGGGCTAACTTATGGTAAGTACTTCTTCACTTTACGTAATGACAATAATAGAAATGTATCACAGACAACGAATGAGCTCATGAACCTCTCTTGTACGATGCTCGCGGGGACATTAATTGTTTAATAGGATCTTTAAAGATGTATGGACCTGAGTAGGTAGGAGAGGGAAGATGGTTGATACCAATGAAGAACATTTTCAGGATGTAGATGAAGAGGAAGAGGGACTAAAGACATCAAAAAAGAGGACGAAGCCGAAGGAAAAGAAGAAAGGTGTTGGAACAGGAGGAGGAGGTGACTATAGGGTAATGAAAAAGCGGCAGCGGCGGAAAACGACCAGAAATATAAAGAAAACGATGTTTTTCTACAGGAAGAACAAGAGAAAGTAGATGAAAAAAACAAGATCAGGAGGAAAGAAAAACATATAACAAGAAAGAGACAAATAGAGGGAGAAACAGAACTAATGATAGGAAATAACCAGAGGACAATAATGACGATAGAGAAGAATACAAGATAATGAGAAGAAAAAGAATAGAAATGTCCCAAATGTTCTGTCATTTGAATTTCTTTTGATGGTGTTTGGTCCGCAGTGTACGTGGAACCACTCGGTGTGTTGATTTACGTGGGAACTCCTCATTGTGTTGATGTACGTTGGAAACATCCAGTGTTTTGATGTACGTAGTAACCATTCACTGTGCTCCCTCTTGTGAAGACGATCATACATACTAAGATTTTGGCCATCAGCCACTGACATACATGGATATCAAAATGAATCTTTGTGGTAAGACTAAAAAGCAAAAATTGAGTACAATAAACCTTGGCTGGTGCACAACTCTAGAAAGCCACACACTTCGCCTTCTCCTGTCGCTGATAAATCCTTCACACTCCTTTATCTGCCCGAGTTAAACGTCTCCCCCCAAAAAGGAATATTGTCAAAATTGGGTGATCGTAGGTTGGGTAGAACAACATGTTTGTTTTTGTGTGTTTCACAAGGGATGTGTGTGACGATGGCCTGTGTATGTGTGTGTGTGTGTGTGTGTGTGTGTGTGTGTGTGTGTGTGTGTGATGCCGGGCTGGGTGGCGTGCCTTCCTCACATTCTGACGAAACAAAGGCGACTTGTTGTGTTTTACAATGAAGAGATGTAAGGGGGGGTGGGGGGTTCCACTTGTCAGCCTTGGGAGTGGGGTATGGCTCTTTCTTTCCTCTTACAATGTATGTCTACCTATCTCTCTGTCTGTCTGTAGTCATAAATTAGAAATTGCATATTTTTACAAAAAGTGGAGGGAGATCCACACTCATGGGGGTCCCATCTTTTAAATCTTTGCTATCATGCAACATTTTAAACTTTTCAATGCCGTCCACATTCAGTATCTCATACCTTAGTTTATCCATTCACCAACCAGTCTTATACCACTGCAGTACCTACCCACATCCACTATGACAAGTTTCTTACTTGATTTCATGTTATGGCGTCTAGTTTTCCCTTCCGTCCTTCCAAGGGTTTCTCAGTCTACTGAAGCAAGCTAGTTTGAAACCATATATACTATGATCTGGTCACCCCTTACGCTTCTCTCTTCCACTGTGAAAAAACTCCCAGCTTCTACCTTTTCTCTGTAACTCAAGTACCATAAGAAGAGAGATCTGTTAACAGAATTTTCTCACAAATGCAAAAGTCTTGGTTGATGTACCATCAAATAGCGATGTTCACGGTGGATGAGATGGATCTATTCTTATGGCGCTGTCCGATCTGGCATGAGCTCATTACAACTGTAGTGCTGAGCTCACTAAGGGACGTGGGATCCCAGGTGGCGGGAAGTGACGGTTGCGGGAATCACATTGCCGCACCTTCACCCCGACCCATCAGCTTTTTGTCTTTTACGTTAGCTGAGACGGCACAGGCAACTGAGGCCCTAATCGAGACCATCTCATTTACGATATATATATATATATATATATATATATACATATATATATATATATATATATATATATATATATATATATATATATATATATATATATATATATATATATATATATATATAAACATATGTTGTCATTATTCATTATACTTTGTCTCTGTCTCCTGCGGCGTTAGCGAGGTAGCGCAAGGAAACAGACGAAAGAAATGGCCCAACCCACCCACGTACACATGCATATACATACACGTCCACACACGCACATATACATACCTATATATTTCAACGTATACATATATATACATACACAGACATATACATATATACACATGTACATGATTCATACTTGTTGCCTTCATTCATTTCCGTCGCCACTCCGCAACACATGAAATGACAACCCCCTTCCCCACATGCGCGCGAGGTAGCGCTAGGAAAAGACATCAAAGGCCACATTCGTTCACACTTGGTCTCTAGCTGTCATGTATAATGCACCGAAACCACAGCTCCCTTTCCACATCCAGGCCCCACAAAACTTTCCATGGTTTACCCGAGACGCTTCACATCCCCCATTTCAATCCATTGACAGCACGTCGACCCCAGTACACCACATCGTTCCAATTCAATCTATTCCTTACACGCCTTTCACCCTCCTTTAGTTCAGGCCCCGATCGCTCAAAGTCTTTTTAACTCCATCCCTCCACTTCCACTTTGGTCTCCCTCTTCTCCTTGTTCCTTCCACCTCTGACACACATATCCTCTTTGTCAATCTTTCCTCACTCATTCTCTCCCTGTGTCCCAACCATTTCAACACACCCCCTTCTGCTCTCTCAACCACACTCTTTTTATTACTACACATCTCTCTTACCCTTTCATTACTTCATCAAACCACCTCACACCACATATTGTTCTTAAACATTTCATATCTAACACATCCACCCTCCTCCGCACAACGCTATCTATAGCCTACGCCTCGCAACCACATAACATTGTTGGAGCCACTATTCCTTTAATCTTATCTATTTTTGCTCTCCGAGATAACGTTCTCGCACACATGTAAGATCTTACCAATAAAACCTTATATATGTATATATATATATCACATTGCAAACCTCCAACACCCAGGATCGAACCCGGGACCCCTGTGCAACAGGCGGGAGCGTTACCGCTAGGCTATGATCGCCCTTGATACAGAAGTGACTATTCGAATACTATGTACTCGAATACCCTTTGTCTCACCTTGGTGAGCAACGGGGTCTACACCGGTCATTTTCTATTAGGCTTACATAGCCAGCAGATAGAATTTTGCCGAACCTAACTGTGCAACGCGGAGGTATATGAACACGAACAAAGTGCATATGAACGCGCACCTTCATAGAACATACAAACCTTCAACAGCCAGGATCGAACCCGGGACCCCTGTGCAACAGGCAGGAGTGCTACCGCTAGGCTATGATCGCTCCTAATAGACAAATGACTATTCGAGTACATAGCATTCAAATAGTCATTTCCCTAATAGGGGCAGTCATAGCCTAGCGGTAGCGCTCCCGCCTGTTTCACAGGGGTTCCGGGATCGATCCTGGATGTTGGAGGTTTGCATATTCTATGAAGGTGCACGTGCATATGCGCTTTGTTCATATATATATATATATATATATATATATATATATATATATATATATATATATATATATATATATATTCCCTGGGGATAGGGGAGAAAGAATACTTCCCACGTATTCCCTGCGTGTCGTAGAAGGCGACTAAAAGGAAAGGGAGCGGGGGGCTGGAAATCCTCCCCTCTCGTTTTTTTTTTTTTTTTTTTTTTAATTTTCCAAAAGAAGGAACAGAGAAGAGGTCCAGGTGAGGATATTCCCTCAAAGGCCCAGTCCTCTGTTCTTAACGCTACCTCGCTATCGCGGGAAATAGCGAATAGTATGAAAAAAAAAAAATATATTTATATACACAAATATATATATATATATATATATATATATATATATATATATATATATATATATATATATATATATATATATATATAGACACATGATGGTCTAAAACTGATAATAATGAAGAACAGATTCCTATCTGGGTGTAGCCAGGCTTTAGCAATTAACCATGTTCATTTTGGTGTTCGATGGCCAAGACGAGAGAACAGAAGATAATAACGGAAAACAATGAACCTGGGCATGAGAAGAAAGATCATAAGAAGCAAGTGTTTTGGTAGCAGCTGAGTGAGTGTGTCAGTAGTTTTGATGCACGAGACAGGGTTATAGTGATGGGTGATTTGAATACAAAGGTGAGTAATGTGGCAGTTGAGGGAATAATTGGTGTACATGGGGCGTTCAGTGTTGTAAATGGAAATGGTGAAGAGCGTGTAGATTTGTGTGCTGAAAAAATACTGGTGATTGGGAATACCTGGTTTAAGAAGAAAGATATACATAGGTATACGTATGCAAGTAGGAGAAATGGCCAGAGAGCATTATTGGATTACGTGTTAATTGATGGGCGCGCGAAAGAAGGACTTTTGGATGTTAATGTGCTGAGAGGTGCAACTGGAGGGATGTCTGATCATTATGTTGTGGAGGCGAAGGTGAAGATTTGAAGAGATTTTCAGAAAAGAGAGAATGTTGGGGTGAAGAGAGTGGTGAGAGTAAGTGAGCTTGGGAAGGAGAATAGTGTTAGGACGTACCAGGAGACTCTGAGTGCAGAACGGAAAAAGGTGCGAGCAAAGGACGTAAGAGGAGCGAGGGAGAAATGGGATGTATTTAAGGAAGCAGTGATGGTATGAGAAGCGTGGGAGGTGAGCAGATTAGAAAGGGTAGTGAGTGGTGGGATGAAGAAGTAAGATTATTAGTGAAAGAGAAGAGAGAGGCTTTTGAACGATTTATGCAGGGAAATAGTACAAATGACTGGGAGATGTATAAAAAAAAGAGGCGGGAGGTCAAGAGAAAGGTGCAAGAGGTGAGAAAGAGGGCAAGTGAGAGTTGGGGTAAGAGAGTATCATTAAATATTAGGGAGAATAAAAAGATGTTTTGGAAAGAGGTAAATATAGTACGTAAGACAAGAGAACAAATGGGAACATTGGTGAAGGGTGCTATTCGGGAGGTAATAACAAGTAGTGGTGATATGAGAATATGGAGTATTTTGAAGATTTGTTGAATGTGTTAGATGATAGAGTGGCAGATATAGGGTGTTTTAGTCGAGGTGGTGTGCGAAGTATGAGGGTTAGAGAGAATGATTTGGTAAACAGAGAAGAGGTAGTAAAAGCTTTGCGGAAGATGAAAACAGGCAAGGCAGCGGGTTTGGATGATATTGCGATGGAATTTCTAAAGAAGTGGTGACTGTGTTGTTAACTGGTTGGTAAGGATATTCAGTGTATATATGACTCATGGTGAGGTGCCTGAGGGTTGGCGAAATGCATGCATAGTACCATTGTACAAAGGCAGACGTGAGTGCTCAAATTACAGAGGTATAAGTTTGTTGAGTATTCCTGGTAAATTATGTGGGAGGGTATTGATTGAGAGGCATTTGGACGAGTTATGCAGGGAAATAGTACAAATGACTGGGAGAAGTATAGAAAACAGAGGCAGGAGGTCAAGAGCAAGGTGGAAGAGGTGAGAAAGAGGGCAAATGAGAGTTGGGGTGAGAGAGTGTTTCTAAATATTACGGAGAATAAAAAGATGTTTTATAAAGAGGTAGATAAAGTGCGTAAGACAAGAGAACAAATGGGAACAAATGGGGAGGTGATACCAAGTAGTGGTGATGTGAGAAGGAGATGGAGTGTGTATTGTGAAGGTTTGTTGAATGTGTTAGATGATAGAGTGGCAGATGTAGGGTGTTTTGGTCGAGGTGGTGTGCGAAGTGAGAGCGTTAAGGAGAATGATTTGGTAAACAGAGAAGAGGTAGTAAAAACTTTGCGGAAGATGAAAGCCGGCAAGGCAGCGGGTTTGGATGGTATTGCAGTGGAATATATTGAAAAAGAGGGTGACTGTGTTGTTGCCTGGCTGGTAAGGATATCTAATGTAGGTATGACTCATGGTGAGGTGCCTGAGGATTGGCGGAATGCATGCATAGTGCCATTGTGCAAAGGCAAAGGGAATAAAGGTGAGGCTCAAATTATAGAGGTATAAGTTTGTTGAGTATTCCTAGGATATTGGAGGATATTGATTGATAGGATGAAGGCATGTACAGAGCATCAGATTGGGGAAGAGCAGTATGGTTTCAGAAGTGGTAGAGGATGTGTGGATCAGGTGTTTGCTTTGAAGAATGTATGTGAGAAATACTTAGAAAAGCAAACGGATTTGTATGTATCATTTATGAATCTGGACGAGGTATATGATAGAGTTGATAGAGCTGATTTGTGGAAGGTATTAAGAATATATGGTTTAGGAAGAACGTTGTTAGAAGCAGTGAAAAGTTTTTAACGAGGATGTAAGGCATGTGTACGAGTAGGAAGAGAGGAAAGTGATTGGTTCTCAGTGAATGTAGGTTTGCGGCAGGGGTGTGTGATGTCTCCATGGTTGTTTAATTTGTTTATGGATGGGATTGTTAGGGAGGTGAATGCAAAAGTTTTGGAAAGAGGGGCAAGTATGCAGTATGTTGTGGATGAGAGAACTTGGGAAGTGAGTCAGTTGTTGTTCGCTGATGATACACCGCTAGTGGCTGATTCGGGTGAGAAACTGCAAAGCTCCAACAGCCAGGATCGAACCTGGGACCCCTTGTATGTTCTATGAAGGTGCGCGTTCATATACACTTTATTCGTATTCATATAACTCCGCGTTGTACAGTCAGGTTCGGTAAAACGCTATTAGCTGGCTATGTGTTCTGTTCGGAAACAACCGATAGACCCCGTTGCTCACCATTGTGAGACGAAGGGTATTCGAGTACTTAGTATTTCGAATAGTTGTTTCCTATTATACAGTCCCTTAGCCTAGCGGTTAGCATGCCTGCCTCTTGCACAAGGGGTCCCAGGTTCGATCCTGGCTGTTGGAGCTTTGTATGTTCTATGAAGGTGCGCGTTCATATACACTTTATTCGTATTCATATAACTCCGCGTTGTACAGTCAGGTTCGGTAAAACGCTATCAGCTGGCTATGTGTTCTGTTCGGAAACAACCGATAGACCCCGTTGCTCACCATTGTGAGACGAAGGGTATTCGTGTACTTAGTACTTCGAATAGTTGTTTCCTATTATACAGTCCCTTATCGTAGCGGTTAGCATGCCTGCCTCTTGCACAAGGGGTCCCAGGTTCGATCCTGGCTGTTGGAGCTTTGTATGTTATATATATATATATATATATATATATATATATATATATATATATATATATATATATATATATATATATATATATCCAGATGAATAGTTTGCTTCTCCTTTCTAGCTTGATTTTCTTTAACGTTTGTTTTGAATTAGGAGTTAGGGCTATTTCGTTTGACTCTCTCTCTCTCTCTCTCTCTCTCTCTCTCTCTCTCTCTCTCTCTCTCTCTCTCTCTCTCTCTCTCTCTCTCTCTCTCTCTCTCTTTATCTATCTGTCTATCTTAATAAGCAAGCTTATTGCATTAATGAATTTCTCTGATTACACCTCGTGTCTGATGAGCTTTGATGAACTTCTTAAGGAGGGCCAAACATTTATGTCACTTATGATAATTGACCCTCATTCTTTTTGATAATAAGAGCCTCAGAAATTTGAGAATCATTCCTCCGACAGTTTTACAAATCCTGCATCTCATCCTTTGTGTGAAGTCGTGTTAAACTTTCGTTGATTATTTCATGAATTATTCATAATGTGTATTGATATATATCATTATATCTTCTTTCTGTATATGTTACTTATTTATTTTTTTTCTTTTCACACAGGTAAGAACGAGTGAGGGGTGAGGTGAGTGTACTTGAGTCATATCTCATTTCACTGTCTCCAATGCGTCTCACATCGCTATCTTCACTGTACCTCACATTTCACCAACTTTTTTTATCTCATTCACTGCACTTCATCTCCCATTACCTTCACTGCATCTCACGTCTCGCTACCAGTAATGTTCTTCGAACCCATGTCTCGCCATTACAAGAGTATGCATGACCCTTTCGCCTCAAATGTATTATATTCCAAAGGTGTCTTTTTTATTCCAGCAAACACAACTGACGTCACTTGTAACTTGTTTATTGTTTAAGGAGAACACATAGGTAAGAAACCTGATTTAAATGGATGAGAAAAATGGGACACTATCGTCAGGCCATATCCTTGATGGGTCGGCCCGTTGTCTGGTGTCAATTATGGAAACTGGATTTAATTTCCTGTCAGAACTGGAGGTGAAAAAATGACCTACAAGACAAAAGGTGAAACCTGGCACTGGGATTTGCTGTAGCTGACCGGGGTGTTGACCTAGTGGTGACCTTTGACCCTGTTAGGCTTCACCTACAAGCGTGGTTATGAGTTATCATTCCTTATAACAATTTCTATAGGTGTAAGATACGAAACTCAAATTGTTCTGCTTGATGAATAGAATAACTTAGGTTGTTATACTTAAGTAGCCATGACGACATCGGTGCGTCCCAAGATATGACGACAACTACATGTGTCAAGACATGACCATGGCGCCCAAAAGGAAAATCGCGGTAAATAATACTCTGTCCAACATGCAGCAAAAGAGGCTTTGGGCATTCGAGGCCTGAACATACAGGAAGGTGAGAGGCGTGTGTGGTAGAACGAATTGCAGCAATATGATATACAGAAAGCGACGTGCTCTCAATTGGCTATGCCAGGGAGTGTGAGGTGGTCGAGGAAAACACAGAAAGCTTTATGGGGCCTAGTTGTAGACAGGGGTCTATGGTTTCGATACATTATAAATGACAGCTGGAGAGTGCATGTGAACCAATGAGGATATTCCTTCGGCTGTATGTGGCGCTACCTAGCATATGCGGGAAACGGCTAACAGTTACGAAAGCCAAAGGAGATAACGTGAGTGTTCAAACTATAGAGGCATAAGTTTGCTGAATATCCTTGGGAAATTATATGGGAGGGTACTGCATGCATATATATATATATATATATATATATATATATATATATATATATATATATATATATATATATATATATATATATATATATATATATATATATATATATATATATATATATATATATGAATATATATGCATATATATATATATATATATATATATATATATATATATATATATATATATATATATATATATATATATATATATATATATATATATATATATATATATATATATATGAATATATATATATATATATATATATATATATATATATATATATATATATATATATATATATATATATATATATATATATATATATATATATATATATATATATATTTATTTACTTTATTCATTTATTTATTTTGCTTTGTTGCTGTCTCCCGCGTTAGCGAGGTAGCGTAAGGAAATAGACGAAAGAATGGCCCAACCCACCAACATACACATGTATACATATTGACGTCCACACACGCAAATATACATAACTGTACATCTCAATGTACACACACATATTTATATATATATATATATATATATATATATATATATATATATATATATATATATATATATATATATATATATATATATATATATATATATATATATATATATATATATATATATATATACATATATATATATATATATATATATATATATATATATATATATATATATATATATATATATATATATATATATATATGTATATATATATATATATATATATATATATATATATATATATATATATATATATATATATATATATATATATATATATATATATATATATATATATATATATATATATATATATATATATATATATATATATGTATACACACACAGACATATACATATATACACATGTACATAATTCATACTGTCTGCCTTTATTTATTCCCATCGCCACCTCGCCACACATGGAATAACAACCGCTTCCCCCCTCATGAGCGCGAGGTATCGCTAGGAAAAGACAACAAAGGCCCAACTCGTTCAAAATCAGTCTCTACCTGTCATGTAATAATGCACCGAAACCACAGCTCCCTTTCCACATCCAGGCCCTAAAGAATTTTCTATGGTTTACCCCAGACGTTTCACATGCCCTGATTCAATCCATTGACAGCAAGTCGACCCCGGTATACAAAATCGTTCCAATTCACTCTATTCCTTGCACGCCTTTCACCCTCCTGCACGTTCAGGCCCCGATCACTCAAAATCTTTTTCATTCCATCCTTCCACCTCCAATTTGGTCCCCCACTTCTCCTCGTTCACTCCACCTCTGACACATATATCCTCTTGGTCAATCTTTCCTCACTCATTCTCTCCATGTTCCCAAACCATTTCAAAACACCCTCTTCTGCTCTCTCAACCACGCTCTTTTTATTTCCACACATCTCTCTTACTCTTCCATTACTTACTCGATCAAACCACCTCACACCACATATTGTCCTTAAACATCTCATTTCCAGCACATCCACCCTCCTGCGCACAACTCTATCCATAGCCCACGCCTCGCAACCATACAACATTGTTGGAACTAGTATTCCTTCAAACATACCCATTTTTGCTTTCCGAGATAATATTCTCGACTTCCTCACATTCTTCAAGGCTCCCAGAATTTTCGCCCCCTCCCCCACCCTATGACTCACTTCCGCTTCCATGGTTCCATCCGCTGCCAGATCCACTCCCAGATATCTAAAACACTTTACTTCCTCCAGTTTTTCTCCATTCAAACTTACCTCACAATTGACTTGACCCTCAACCCTACTGTACCTAATAACCTTGCTCTTATTCACATTTACCCTCAAATTTCTTCTTTCACACACTTTAGCAAACTCAGTCACCAGCTTCTGCAGTTTCTCACATGAATCAGCCACCAGGGCTGTATCATCAGCGAACAACAACTAACTCACTTCCCAAGCTCTCTCATCCACAACAGACTGCATACTTGCCCCTCTTTCCAAAACTCTTGCATTCTTCTCCCTAACAACCCCATCCATAAACAAATTAAATAACCATGGAGACATCACACACCCCTGCCGCAAACCCACATTCACTGAGAACCAATCACTTTCTTCTCTTCCTACACGTACATATGCCTTACATCCTCGATACAAACTTTTCACTGCTTCTAACAACTTGCCTCCCACACCATATATTCTTAATACCTTCCACAGAGCATCTCTATCAACTCTATCATATGCCTTCTCCAGATCCATAAATGCTACATACAAATCCAATTGCTTTTCTAAGTATTTTTCACATACATTCTTCAAAGCAAACACCTGATCCACACATCCTCTACCACTTCTGAAACCACACTGCTCTTCCCCAATCTGATGCTCTGTGCATGCCTTCACCCTCTCAATCAATACCCTCCCACATAATTTACCAGGAATACTCAACAAACTTATACCTCCGTAATTTGAGTACTCACTCTTATCCCATTTGCCTTTGTACAATGGCACTATGCAAGCATTCCGCCAATCCTCAGGCACCTCACCATAAATCATACATACATTATATATCCTTACCAACCAGTCAACAATACAGTCACACCCTTTTTAATAAATTCCACTGCAATACCATCCAAACCTGCTGCCTTGCCGGCTTTCATCTTCCGCAAAGCTTTTACTACCTCTTCTCTGTTTACCAAATCATTCTCCCTAACCCTCTCACTTT
>NC_092240.1:42135280-42160280 GCF_036320965.1 Panulirus ornatus
AGGTGCTTGATTTTAATAATGCGTAAAAAATGCTTAAAGAAACAAATGGATTTGAATGTGGCATTTATAGTCTAGAAAAAGCATATCATAAGGTTGACAGAAATGTCTTAGGGAAGAAGTAGTGATATACGGTGTGGGCGGAAAGTTGCTAGAAGCGGTGAGATATTCTATTAAGGGTTTAAGTCGACTAAGACAAGAGGCGAGTGAGTGGCCCAAGGCGAAGGTTGGTCTGAGACAGGGATGTGTGACCTCAACATGGCTGTTTAATTTGTTATGGATTGGATGGTGAGGAAGGTTAATGCAAGAGTCTTGGAGAAAGGGACGAGTGTCTAGTCTGTAAGAGATGAGGGGACCTGGAAGATAAGTCGTTTACTGTTTGCTGACGACATAGCACTGGTGGCAGATTCGAGTGAGAAACTGCACAAGTTGGTGACTGATTTTGAAGAGTGTGCCAAAAGGAGGAAGTTAAAAGTAAATGTGAATGAAAACAAGGATATAAGATTTAGCAAAGTAAAGGGGTAGGTTATTTGGGAATAGTGAGTTTGAATGGATAGAATCTGGAGAAAATTAAGTATCTTAAATACCTAGCAATGGACATGGCAGCATATGGGACCATGGAAGCTGAGGTGAGTCATATGATAGGTGAAGTAGAAGATTCTTGGAGCATTGAAGAATGTGTGGAAGAAAGGTCTTTATCTGGGAGGGCGAAAAGGGGTATGTTGAAAGGTATTATAGTTCCAACAATGTTGTATGGATGCGAAGCTTGGGTTATACATGAGAATGTGCGGAGTAAGGCAAAAGTGTTGGAAATGAAATGCTTGAGGACAATATGTGGTGTGAGGTGGTTTGACCGAGATAGAATTGTAAGAGTAAGAGAGATATGTGGTCATAAAATCAGTGTGGTTGAGAGAACTGAAGAGGGTATGTTGAGTTGGCTTGGATATGTGAGCGAGAATGAGTGACGAGAGGTTGACAAAGATGATATATATATACATATATATATATATATATATATATATATATATATATATATATATATATATATATATATATATATATATATATATATATATATATATATATTGGAAAGGATCACAATTTTGCGCGTGATCAAGATATTCCTGTAGGTCCACGGGAAAAGTGAAACACAAGAAGTTCCCTATTGCACTTTCGAGTAATGATCACATCATCAGGGGAGACACAAGAGAGAAATATTACAGTCAGTTGATATATATCAACTGACTGTTATATTTCTCTCTTGGCTCAGACTGGGGTGTCTAAATGTGTGTGGATGTAACCAAGATGAGAAAAAAGGAGATATAGGTAGTGAAACGAAGCTCAAGGGTAGAGGGGAAGTGTGGTTTGGAAATGTCTTGGGAGTAAAGTCAGGGGTTAGTGAGAGGACAAGAGCAAGGGAAGGAGTAGCACTACTCCTGAAACAGGAGTGGTGGGAGTATGCAATAGAGTGTATGAAAGTAACCTCTAGATTGATATAGGGTAAAACTGAAAGTGGATGGGGAGAGATGGGTGATTATTGGTGCATATGCACCTGGGCATGAGAAGAAAGATCATGAGAAGCAAGTGTTTTGGGAGAAGCTGAATGAATGTGTTAGTAGTTTGATGCACGAGACCGGGTTATAGTGATGGGTGATTTGAATGCAAAGGTGAGTAATGTGGCAGTTGAGGAAATAATTGGTATACATGGGGTGTTCAGTGTTGTAAGTGGAAATGGTGAAGAGCTTGTAGATTTGTGTGCTGAAAAAGGACTGGTGATTGGGAATACCTGGCTTGAAAAGAGAGATATACATAAGTATACGTATGTAAGAAGGAGGAATGGCCAGAGAGCGTTATTGGATTACGTGTTATTTGATAGGCGCGTGAAAGAGACTTTTGGATGTTAATGTGCTCAGAGGTGCAACTGGAGGGATGTATGATCATTATCTTATGGAGGCGAAGGTGAAGATTTGTAAAGGTTTTCAGAAAAAAAGAGAGAATGTTGGGGTGGAGAGAGTGGTGAGAGTACGTAAGCTTGGGAAAGAGACTTGTGTGAGGAAGTACCAGGAGAAACTAAGTACGGAATGGAAAAAGGTGAGAACAAAGGAGGTAAGGGGAGTGGGGAGGAATGGGATGTATTTAGGGAAGCAGTGATGGCTTGCGCAAAAGATGCTTGTGGCATGACAAGCGTGGGAAAGGGTAGTGAGTGGTGGGATGAAGAAGTAAGATTATTAGTGAAAGCGAAGAGAGAGGCATTTGGACGATTTTTGCAGGGAAAAAATGCAAATGACTAGGAGATGTATAAAAGAAAGAGGCAGGAGGTCAAGAAAAAGGTGCAAGAGGTAAATAAGAGGGCAAATGATAGTTGGGGTTAGAGTGTATCATTAAATTTTAGGGAGAATAAAAGAAAATGTTTTGGAAGGAGGTAAATAAAGTGCGCAAGTCAAGGGAATAAATGGGAACTTCAGTGAAGGGGGCTAATGGGGAGGTGATAACAATTAGTGGTGATGTGAGAAGGAAATGGATTGAGTATTTCGCAGGTTTGTTGAATGTGTTTGATGATAGAGTGGTCGAGGTGGTGTGCAAAGTGAGAGGGTTAAGAAGAATGATTTGGTAAACAGAGAAGAGGTTGTGAAAGCTTTGTGGAAGATGAAAGTCGGCAAGGCAGCGGGTTTGGATGGTAATGCAGTGGAATCTATTAAAAAAGGGGGTGGCTGCAATGTTGACTGGTTGGTAAGGTTATTCAATGTATGTATGACTCATGGTGAGGTGCCTGAGGATTGGCGGAATGCTTGCATAGTGCCATTGTACAAAGGCAAAGGGGATAAAAGTGAGTGCTCAAATTACAGAGGTATAAGTTTGTTGAGTATTCCTGGGAAATTATATGGGAGGGTATTGATTGAAAGGTTGAAGGCATGTACAGAGCATCAGATTGCGGAAGAGCAATGTGGTTTCAGAAGTGGTAGAGGATGTGTGGATCAGGTGTTTGCTTTGAAGAATGTATGTGAGAAATACTTAGAAAAGCCAATGGATTTGTATGTAGCATTTATGGATCTGGAGAAGGCATATGATAGAATTGATAGAGATGCTTTTTGGAAGGTATTAAGAACATATGGTGTGGGAGGCAAGTTGTTAGAAGCAGTGAAAAGTTTTATCAAGGATGTAAGGCATGTGTACGTGTAGGAAGAGAGGAAAGTGATTGGTTCTCAGTGAATGTAGGTTTGCGGCAGGGGTGTGTGATGTGTCCATGGTTGTTTAATTTGTTTATGGATGGGGTTGTTAGGGAGGTGAATGCAAGAGTTTTGGAAATAGGGGCAAGTATGCAGTCTGTTGCGGATGAGAGAGCTTGGGAAGTGAGTCAGTTATTGTTTGCTGATGATACAGCGCTGGTGGCTGATTCGTGTGAGAAACTGCAGAAGCTGGTGACTGAGTTTGGTAAAGTGTGTGAAAGATGAAAGCTGAGAGCAAATGTGAATAAGAGCAAGGTTATTACGTACAGTAGGGTTGAGGGACAAGTCATTTGGGAGGCAAGTTTGAATGGAGAAAAACTGGAGGAAGTGAAGTGTTTTAGATATCTGGGAGTGGATTTGGAAGCGGATGGAACCATGGAAGCGGAAGTGAATCATAGGGTGGGGGAGGGGGCGAAAGTTCTAAGAGCGTTGAAGAATGTCTGGAAGTCGAAAACATTATCTCGGAAAGCAAAATGGGTATGTCTGAAGGAATAGTGGTTCCAACAATGTTATATGGTTGCGAGGCCTTGGCTATGGATATAGTTGTG
This sequence comes from Panulirus ornatus, assembly GCF_036320965.1. NCBI lineage: Eukaryota > Metazoa > Arthropoda > Malacostraca > Decapoda > Palinuridae > Panulirus > Panulirus ornatus. The sequence goes on from NC_092240.1 coordinate 42,139,053, forward strand.
CGGAGGAGGGTGGATGTGCTGGAAATGAAATGTTTTAGGACAATATGTCGTGTGAGGTGGTTTGATCGAGTAAGTAATAATAGGGTAAGAGAGATGTGTGGTAATAAAAAGAGTGTGGTTGAGAGAGCAGAAGAGAGTGTTTTGAAATGGCTTGGTCACATGGAAATAATGAGTGAGGAAAGATTGACCAAGAGGATATATGTGTCATAGGTGGAGGGAACGAGGAGAAGTGGGAGACCAAATTGGAGGTGGAAAGATGGAGTGAAAAAGATTTTGAGTGATCGGGGCCTGAACATGCAGGAGGGTGAAAGGCGTGCAAGAAATAGAGTGAATTGGAACGATGTGGTATACCGGGGTCGACGTGCTTTCAGTGGGTTGAACCAGGGCATGTAAAGTGTCTGGGGTAAACCATGGAAAGTTCGATGGGGCCTGGATGTGGAAAGGGAACTGTGGTTTCAGTGCATTATACATGACAGCTAGAGACTGAGTGTGAACGAATGTGGCCTTTGTTGTCTTTTCCTAGCGCTTCCTCGCGCACATGCGTGGGGAGGAGGTCGGTATTTCATGTGTGGCGGGGTGGCGATGGGAATGAATAAAGGAAGACAGTATGAATTATGTACATGTGTATATATGTATATGTCAGTGTGTGTATATATATGTATACGTTGAGATGTATAGGTATGTATATTTGCGTGTGTGGACGTGTATGAATATACATGTGTATGTGGGTGGGTTGGGCCATTCTTTCGTCTGTTTCCTCGCGCTACCTCGGTAACGCGGGAGGCAGCGACAAAGCAAAATAAATGCATAAATAAAATATATATATATATATATATATATATATATATATATATATATATATATAATATATATATATATATATATTCATATATATCTGTGTGTGTGTTTGTGTGTGTTTGTGTGTGTGTATGTGTGTGTGTGTGTGTGTGTGTGTGTCAGATGTAGAGGGGACAAGAAGAAGAGTTATACCAAATTGAAGGTGGATGGATGGTTTGGGAAAGATTTTGAGTGTTCGAGGTCGAAAGTGCAGGAGGATGAAAGGTGTGCACAGGTTAAATTGAACTGGAATGATATGGTATATTGGGGTCAACATGCTGTATAATGACTAAACCAGGGCATGTGAAGCGTCTGGGGTACACCATGGAAAGGTCTGTGGGGCCTGGGTTGGATAGGGTGCTGTGTTTTGGGTGCATTGCACATGACAGCTAGAGAGTGGTCGAGAGGGAATGCAGTTTTCCTTTGTGTTCCTGGCTCCAACTCGCTAAAGCGGGAAACGGCGAGCGAATAATGATGATGATAATGATGATAATAATGATGATAGTGATAATAATGATAATGATGATAATAATAATATTAATAATAATAATAACAATGATTATAATTATTATTATAAAAATGATAATGATATTAATGATAATAATGATAACATAAATAATAGTAATGATAATGATAATAATAATAATAATGACAATAATAATGATGATAGTAATAATAATGATAATGATGATAATAATAATAATGATAATGATAATGATAATGATAAACTTCAAATCAGAATAGTATCCATGTGTAAACAGGACACATCTATCTTCACATAATCGTCCCTTACCCTTCACTGACGTGACAGCTACATAACGGGATTTCTAGCAGATGCGTGATCTTACCTACATATGTTATCCATCTTTCTTTACGCTGTGATAAAACTCGAAACATCTGTGTAGTTGTCTCCATATAAGTTCTATACCGGCACACCTGTACCTGATGCTATCTGCGTCCACTACAAGGAAGGAGGGTTGAAGAAGAATGGAAGGTGGGACTTAAGTATTTCACACTGTGTTCAGTCATTATGTTTGTATGACGCCATGGTCTTCACTCTGAGCAAAAGTTGTAATCATATCTATATTAATCTATCTATCAAAACACTCGTTGTGTCAACGTTCAGTTAATAAAGAATAAGTGTCAAAACTTTCGAGATTATTAAATAACTCTTCCATAGAAAACGTTGGATGTTACATCCCTTCACCCGCGTTTTCTACACTCGCTCAACTCTTGGCAGAAGTAAACAAACCTTGCCTGGCGGGGTGATGGGTGGGGTGACACAGGCACTCTAGACCACCATAACTTGATGTGATGTGGATCTCGTGTGTGTGTGTGTGTGGTGGCAACTCCCTGAGGCAGGGAGGGTCGGGAGAGGTTCATGTCCCATGGCGCATTGCAACAGACTTCATGACAATAATAATTTTTGTCCTCCACGTACAGATGGCGTAGTAGTCGTTGCCTTTAGCCGTCTATACATCCTTTAACACATCATATGCCACTTTACCAGACTGTATCCAGGTGTGTTTCTTACCGACTCAGCTATTACTCTTGTCCCTAAGTGCTTAGGCCATGTTAATGACCCTATGAAACTACCTCCTAAGTATTATGATGATTCATAGTGTTCCATAGTGACCCCATAAATATACAGAAATGGGACATTCATTTAGAAAATGCAATTTCAACATTATGGTCAACTTGGAGGCTCGGGAAATGAAGGTGTTCCCCACACATTGTTCCCAGGACGTTAGGTTTAATATACTGTTTAGTTTATGTGTATATATATATATATATATATATATATATATATATATATATATATATATATATATATATATATATATATATATATATGTATTTTATTATCATTATTTTGCTTTGTCGCTGTCTCCCGCGTTTGCGAGGTAGCGCAAGCAAACAGACGAAAGAAATGGCCCAACCCACCCTCATACACATGTATATACATACACGTCCACACACGCAAATATACATACCTATACATCTCAATGTACACATATATATACACACACAGACATATAAATATAAACACATGTACATAATTCATAATGTCTGCCTTCATCTATTCCCATCGCCACCTCGCCACACATGGAATAACATCCCCCTCCCCCCTCATGTGTGCGAGGTAGCGCTAGGAAAAGACAACAAAGGCCCCATTTGTTCACACTCAGTCTCTAGCTGTCATGTAATAATCCCCGAAACCACAGCTCCCTTTCCACATCCAGGCCCCACAGAACTTTCCATGGTTTACCCCAGACGCTTCACATGCCCTGATTCAATCCATTGACAGCACATCGACCCCGGTATATATATATATATATATATATATATATATATATATATATATATGTATATATATATATATATATATATATATATATATATATATATATATATATATATATATATATATATATATATATATTTAGACACCCCAGTCTAAGCCTTCGAGGAGGATGAGCACTCCCCGCGTGACTCCTTTCCCATTTTAGAAAGTTAAAAAAATACAAGGAGGGGAGGATTTCAGGCCCCCCGCTCCCGTCCCCTCTAGTCGCCTTCTACGACACGCGAGGAATGCGTGGGAAGTATTCCTTCACCCCTATCCCCAGGGATAATATATATATATATATATATATATATATATACATATATATATATATATATATATATATATATATATATATATATATATATATATATATATATATATATGTATATATATATATATATAGGTTTGTGAAGATTTGTATGGGTTTTCAGAAAAGAAGAGTGAATGTTGGGGTGAAGAGGGTGGTGAGAGTAAGTGAGCTTGGGAAGGAGACTTGTGTGAGGAAGTACCAGGAGAGACTCAGTACAGATTGGAAAAAGGTGAGAACAATGGAAGTAAGGGGAGTGGGGGAGGAATGGAATGTATTTAGGGAATCAGTGATGGATTGCGCAAAAGATGCTTGTGGCATGAGAAGAGTGGGAGGTGGGTTGATTAGAAAGGGTAGTGAGTGGTGGGATGAAGAAGTAAGAGTATTAGTGAAAGAGAAGAGAGAGGCATTTGGACGATTTTTGCAGGGAAAAAATGAAATTGAGTGGGAGACGTATAAAAGAAAGAGACAGGAGGTCAAGAGAAAGGTGCAAGAGGTGAAAAAAAGGGCAAATGAGAGTTGGGGTGAGAGAATATCATTAAATTTTAGGGAGAATAAAAAGATGTTCTGGAAGGAGGTAAATAAAGTGCGTAAGACAAGGGAGCAAATGGGAACTTCAGTGAAGGGCGCAAATGGGGAGGTGATAACAAGTAGTGGTGATGTGAGAAGGAGATGGAGTGAGTATTTTGAAGGTTTGTTGAATGTGTTTGATGATAGAGTGGCAGATATAGGGTGTTTTGGTCGAGGTGGTGTGCAAAGTGAGAGGGTTAGGGAAAATGAGTTGGTAAACAGAGAAGAGGTATTAAAAGCTTTGCGGAAGATGAAAGCCGGCAAGGCAGCAGGTTTGGATGGTATTGCAGTGGAATTTATTAAAAAAGGGGGTGACTGTACTGTTGACTGGTTGGTAAGGTTATTTAATGTGTGTATGACTCATGGTGAGGTGCCTGAGGATTGGCGGAATGCGTGCATAGTGCCATTGTACAAAGGCAAAGGGGATAAGAGTGAGTGCTCAAATTACAGAGGTATAAGTTTGTTGAGTATTCCTGGCAAATTATATGGGAAGGTATTGATTGAGAGGGTGAAGGCATGTACAAAGCATCAGATTGGGGAAGAGCAGTGTGGTTTCAGAAGTGGTAGAGGATGTGTGGATCAGGTGTTTGCTTTGAAGAATGTATGTGAGAAATACTTAGAAAAGCAAATGGATTTGTATGTAGCATTTATGGATCTGGAGAAGGCATATGATAGAGTTGATAGAGATGCTCTGTGGAAGGTATTAAGAATATATGGTGTGGGAGGCAAGTTGTTAGAAGCAGTGAAAAGTTTTTATCGAGGATGTAAGGCATGTGTACGTGTAGGAAGAGAGGAAAGTGATTGGTTCTCAGTGAATGTAGGTTTGCGGCAGGGGTGTGTGATGTCTCCATGGTTGTTTAATTTGTTTATGGATGGGGTTGTTAGGGAGGTGAATGCAAGAGTTTTGGAAAGAGGGGCAAGTATGAAGTCTGTTGGGGATGAGAGAGCTTGGGAAGTGAGTCAGTTGTTGTTCGCTGATGATACAGCGCTGGTGGCTGATTCATGTGAGAAACTGCAGAAGCTGGTGACTGATTCATGTGAGAAACTGCAGAAGCTGGTGACTGAGTTTGGTAAAGTGTGTGAAAGAAGAAAGTTAAGAGTAAATGTGAATAAGAGCAAGGTTATTAGGTACAGTAGGGTTGAGGGTCAATTCAATTGGGAGGTGAGTTTGAATGAAGAAAAACTGGAGGAAGTGAAGTGTTTTAGATATCTGGGAGTGGATCTGGCAGCGGATGGAACCATGGAAGCGGAAGTAGATCATAGGGTGGGGGAGGGGGCGAAAATTCTGGGAGCCTTGAAGAATGTGTGGAAATCGAGAACATTATCTCGGAAAGGAAAAATGGGTATGTTTGAAGGAATAGTGGTTCCAACAATGCTTTATGGTTGAGAGGCGTGGACTATGGATAGAGTTGTGCGCAGGAGGATGGATGTGCTGGAAATGAGATGTTTGAGGACATTGTGTGGTGTGAGGTGGTTTGATCGAGTAAGTAACGTAAGGGTAAGAGAGATGTGTGGAAATAAAAAGAGCGTGGTTGAGAGAGCAGAAGAGGGTGTTTTGAAATGGTTTGGTCACATGGAGAGAATGAATGAGGAAAGATTGACCAAGAGGATATATGTGTCGGAGGTGGAGGGAACGAGGAGAAGAGGGAGACCAAATTGGAGGTGGAGAGATGGTGTGAAAAAGATTTTGTGCGATCGGGGCCTGAACATGCAGGAGGGTGAAAGGAGGGCAAAGAATAGAGTGAATTGGAGCGATGTGGTATACCGGGGTTGACGTGCTGTCAGTGGATTGAATCAAGGCATGTGTATGGGGGTGGGTTGGGCCATTTCTTTCGTCTATTTCCTTTCGCTACCTCGCAAACGCGGGAGACAGCGTCAAAGCAAAAAAAAAAGAAAAAAAAAAAATATATATATATATATATATATATATATATATATATATATATATATATATATATATATATATACATACACATACATACCCACATATACACACACACACACATATACATATATATACATATGAAAGATGTAAGAAATAATTTAGAAAACTGAAATTTCTAGCTTGAAATGAAATGAAAAAATGAATGTGTCTAAATGTGTGTGGATGTAACCAAGATGTGAAAAAAGGAGAGATAGGTAGTATGTTTAAGGAAAGGAACCTGGATGTTTTGGCTCTGAGTGAAATGAAGCTCAAGGGTAAAGGGGAAGAGTGGTTTGGTAATGTCTTGGGAGTAAAGTCAGGGGTTAGTGAGAGGACAAGAGGAAGGGAAGGAGTAGCAGTACTCCTAAAACAGGAGTTGTGGGAGTATGTGATAGAATGTAAGAAAGTAAATTCTCGATTAATATGGGTAAAACTGAAAGTTGATGGAGAGAGATGGGTGATCATTGGTGCATATGCACCTGGGCATGAGAAGAAAGATCATGAGAGGCAAGTGTTTTGGGAGCAGCTGAATGAGTGTGTTAGTGGTTTTGATGCACGAGACCGGGTTATAGTGATGGGTGATTTGAATGCAAAGGTGAGTAATGTGGCAGTTGAGGGAATAATTGGTATACATGGGGTGTTCAGTGTTGTAAATTGAAATGGTGAAGAGCTTGTAGATTTATGTGCTGAAAAAGGACTGGTGATTGGGAATACCTGGTTTAAAAAGCGAGATATACATAAGTTTACGTATGTAAGTAGGAGAGATGGCCAGAGAGCGTTATTGGATTACGTGTTAATTGACAGGCGCGCGAAAGAGAGACTTTTGGATGTTAATGTGCTGAGAGGTGCAACTGGAGGGATGTCTGATCATTATCTTGTGGAGACTAAGGTGAAGATTTGTATGGGTTTTCAGAAAATAAGAGTGAATGTTGGGGTGAAGAGGGTGGTGAGAGTAAGTGAGCTTCGGAAGGAAACTTGTGTGAGGAAGTACCAGGAGAGACTGAGTACAGAATGGAAAAAGGTGAGAACAATGGAAGTAAGGGGAGTGGGGGAGTAATGGGATGTATTTAGGGAATCAGTGATGGATTGCGCAAAAGATGCTTGTGGCTTGAGAAGAGTGGGAGGTGGGTTGATTAGAAAGGGTAGTGAGTGGTGGGATGAAGAAGTAAGATTATTAGTGAAAGAGAGGAGAGAGGCATTTGGACGATTTTTGCAGGGAAAAAATGCAATTGAGTGGGAGGTGTATAAGAGAAAGAGACAGGAGGTCAAGAGAAAGGTACAACCACACTGCTCTTCCCCAATCTGATGCTCTGTACATGTCTTCACCCTCTCAATCAATACCCTCCCATATGATTTACCAGGAATACTCAACAAACTTATACCTCTGTAATTTGAGCACTCACTCTTATCCCCTTTGCCTTTGTAAAATGGCACTATGCACGCATTCCGCCAATCCTCAGGCACCTCACCATGAGTCATACATGCATTAAATAACCTTACCAACCAGTCAATAATATAGTCACCCAATTTTCTAATAAATTCCACTGCAATACCATCCAAACCTGCTGCCTTGCCGGCTTTCATCTTCCGCAAAGCCTTTTACTACCTCTTCTCTGTTTACCAAATCATTTTCCCTAACCCTCGAACTTTGCACACCACCTCGACCAAAACACCCTATATCTGCCACTCTATCATCATACACATTCAACAAACCTTCAAAATACTCACTCCATCTCTTTCTCACATCACCACTACTTGTTATCACCTCCCCATTTGCGCCCTTCACTGAAGTTCCCATTTGCTCCCTTGTCTTACGCACTTTATTTACATCCTTCCAGAACATCTTTTTATTCTCCCTAAATTTTAATGATACTCTCTCACCCCAACTCTCATTTGCCATCTTTTTCACCTCTTGCACCTTTCTCTTGACCTCCTGTCTCTTTCTTTTATACATCTCCCACTCAATTGCATTTTTTCCCTGCAAAAATCGTCCAAATGCCTCTCTCTTGTCTTTCACTAATAATCTTACTTCTTCATCCCACCACTCACTACCCTTTCTAATCAATCCAACTCCCACTCTTCTCATGCCACAAGCATCTTTTGCGCAATCCATCACTGATTCCGTAAATACATCCCATTCCTCCCCCACTCCCCTTACTTCCATTGTTCTCACCTTTTTCCATTCTGTACTCAGTCTCTCCTGGTACTTCCTCACACAAGTTTCCTTCCGAAGCTCACTTACTCTCACCACCCTCTTCACCCCAACATTCACTCTTATTTTCTGAAAACCCATACAAATCTTCACCTTAGTCTCCACAAGATAATGATCAGACATCCCTCCAGTTGCACCTCTCAGCACATTAACATCCAAAAGTCTCTCTTTCGCGCGCCTGTCAATTAACACGTAATCCAATAACGCTCTCTGGCCATCTCTCCTACTTACATACGTAAACTTATGTATATCTCGCTTTTTAAACCAGGTATTCCCAATCACCAGTCCTTTTTCAGCACATAAATCTTCAAGCTCTTCACCATTTCAATTTACAACACTGAACACCCCATGTATACCAATTATTCCCTCAACTGCCACATTACTCACCTTTGCATTCAAATCACCCATCACTATAACCCGGTCTCGTGCATCAAAACCACTAACACACTCATTCAGCTGCTCCCAAAACACTTGCCTCTCATGATCTTTCTTCTCATGCCCAGGTGCATATGCACCAGTGATCACCCATCTCTCTCCATCAACTTTCAGTTTTACCCATATTAATCGAGAATTTACTTTCTTACATTCTATCACATACTCCCACAACTCCTGTTTCAGGAGTACTGCTACTCCTTCCCTTCCTCTTGTCCTCTCTCTAACCCCTGACTTTACTCTCAAGACATTCCCAAACAACTCTTTCCCTTTACCCTTGAGCTTCGTTTCACTTAGAGCCAAAACATCCATGTTCCTTTCCTTAAACATACTACCTATCTCTCCTTTTTTCACATCTTGGTTACATCCACACACATTTAGACACATTCATTTTTTCATTTCATTTCAAGCTAGAAATTTCAGTTTTCTAAATTATTTCTTACATCTTTCATATGTATATATATGTATATGTGTGTGTGTGTGTATATGTGGGTATGTATGTGTATGTATATATATATATATATGTATATATATATATATATATATATATATATATATATATATATATATATATATATATATATATATATATATATATATATATATATATATATATATATATATATATATATATATATATATATATATATATATATATATATAAGAGAGGAAAGTGATTGGTTCTCAGTGAATGTAGGTTTGCGGCAGGGGTGTGTGATGTCTCCATGGTTGTTTAATTTGTTTATGGATGGGGTTGTTAGGGAGGTAAATGCAAGAGTTTTGGAAAGAGGGGCAAGTATGAAGTCTGTTGGGGATGAGAGAGCTTGGGAAGTGAGTCAGTTGTTGTTCGCTGATGATACAGCGCTGGTGGCTGATTCATGTGAGAAACTGCAGAAGCTGGTGACTGAGTTTGGAAAAGTATGTGGAAGAAGAAAGTTAAGAGTAAATGTGAATAAGAGCAAGGTTATTAGGTACAGTAGGGTTGAGGGTCAAGTCAATTGGGAGGTGAGTTTGAATGGAGAAAAACTGGAGGAAGTGAAGTGTTTTAGATATCTGGGAGTGGATCTGGCAGCGGATGGAACCATGGAAGCGGAAGTGGATCATAGGGTGGGGGAGGGGGCGAAAATCCTGGGGGCCTTGAAGAATGTGTGGAAGTCGAGAACATTATCTCGGAAAGCAAAAATGGGTATGTTTGAAGGAATAGTGGTTCCAACAATGTTGTATGGTTGCGAGGCGTGGGCTATGGATAGAGTTGTGCGCAGGAGGATGGATGTGCTGGAAATGAGATGTTTGAGGACAATGTGTGGTGTGAGGTGGTTTGATCGAGTGAGTAACGTAAGGGTAAGAGAGATGTGTGGAAATAAAAAGAGCGTGGTTGAGAGAGCAGAAGAGGGTGTTTTGAAGTGGTTTGGGCACATGGAGAGGATGAGTGAGGAAAGATTGACCAAGAGGATATATGTGTCGGAGGTGGAGGGAACAAGGAGAAGAGGGAGACCAAATTGGAGGTGGAAAGATGGAGTGAAAAAGATTTTGTGTGATCGGGGCCTGAACGTGCAGGAGGGTGAAAGGAGGGCAAGGAATAGAGTGAATTGGAGCGATGTGGTATACCGGGGTTGACGTGCTGTCAGTGGATTGAAGCAGGGCATGTGAAGCGTCTGGGGTAAACCATGGAAAGCTGTGTAGGTATGTATATTTGCGTGTGTGGACGTATGTATATACATGTGTATGGGGGGGGGGGGGTTGGGCCATTTCTTTCGTCTGTTTCCTTGCGCTACCTCGCAAACGCGGGAGACAGCGACAAATATAATAGAAATAAGATATATATATATATATATATATATATATATATATATATATATATATATATATATATATATATATATATATATATATATATATATATATATATTATCCCTGGGGATAGGGGTGAAAGAATACTTCCCACGCATTCCTCGCGTGTCGTAGAAGGCGACTAGACGGGACGGGAGCGCGGGGCCAGAAATCCTCCCCTCCTTGTATTTTTTAACTTTCTAAAATGGGAAACTGAAGAAGGAGTCACGCGGGAAGTGCTCATCCTCCTCGAAGGCTCAGACTGGGGTGTCTAAATGTGTGTGGATGTAACCAAGATGTGAAAAAAGGAGAGATAGGTAGTATGTTTGAGGAAAGGAACATGGATGTTTTGGCTCTGAGTGAAACGAATGGTAAAGGGGAAGAGTGGTTTGTGAATGTCTTGGGAGTAAAGTCAGGGGTTATTGAGAGGACAAGAGGAAGGGAAGGAGTAGCAGTACTCTTGAAACAGGAGTTGTGGGAGTATGTGATAGAATGTAAGAAAGTAAATTCTCGATTAATATGGGTAAAACTGAAAGTTGATGGAGAGAGATGGGTGATTATTGGTGCATATGCACCTGGGCATGAGAAGAAAGATCATGAGAGGCAAGTGTTTTGGGAGCAGCTGAATGAGTGTGTTAGTGGTTTTGATGCACGAGACCGGGTTATAGTGATGGGTGATTTGAATGCAAAGGTGAGTAATGTGGCAGTTGAGGAAATAATTGGTATACATGGAGTTTTCATTGTTGTAAATGGAAATGATGAAGAGCTTGTAGATTTATGTGATGAAAAAGGACTGGTGATTGGAAATACCTGGTTTAAAAAGCGAGATGTACATAAGTATATGTATGTAAGTAGGAGAGATGGCCAGAGAGCGTTATTGGATTACGTGTTAATTGACAGGCGCGCGAAAGAGAGACTTTTGGAAGTTAATGTGCTGAGAGGTGCAACTGGAGGGATGTCTGATCATTATCTTGTGGAGGCTAAGGTGAAGATTTGTATGGGTTTTCAGAAAAGAAGAGTGAATGTTGGGGTGAAGAGGGTGGTGAGAGTAAGTGAGCTTGGGAAGGAGACTTGTGTGAGGAAGTACCAGGAGAGACTGAGTACAGTATGGAAAAAGGTGAGAACAATGGAAGTAAGGGGAGTGGGGGAGGAATGGTATGTATTTAGGGAATCAGTGATGGATTGCGCAAAAGATGCTTGTGGCATGAGAAAAGTGGGAGGTGGGTTGATTAGAAAGGGTAGTGAGTGGTGGGATGAAGAAGTAAGATTATTAGTGAAAGAGAAGAGAGAGGCATTTGAACGATTTTTGCAGGGAAAAAATGCATTTGAGTGGGAGATGTATAAAAGAAAGAGACAGGAGGTCAAGAGAAAGGTGCATATATATATATGTATATATATATATATATATATATATATATATATATATATATATATATATATATATATATATATATATATATATATATATATATATATATATATATATATATATATATATATATATATATATATATATATATATTTATATATATATATATATATATATATATATATATATATATATATATATATATATATATATATATATATATATATATATATATATATATATATATATATATATATATATATATATATATATATATATATATATATATATATATATATCAGATCATGAAGCAAATTAAGACTTCATAGTTCACCAGGACATAATAATATACTTCCTGTTGATGATGTCAGGTGTACTAGAGATCCTAGTGACACTAGACAACCTGGTGACACTGCCAGGTGTACCAGACAACCTGGTGACACTGCCAGGTGTACCAGACATCCTGGTGACCCTGCCAGGTGTACCAGACAACCTGGTGACACTGCCAGGTATACCAGACAACCTGGTGACCATGCTAGGTGTACCAGACAACCTGGTGACACTGCCAGGTGTACCAGACAACCTGGTGACACTGTCAGGTGTATCACACAACCTGATGATACTGCCAGGTGTACCAGACAACCTGGTGACACTGTGAGATGTACCAGACAACCTGGTGACACTGTCAGGTGTACCAGACATCCTGGTGACACTGACAGGTGTACCAGACAACCTGGTGACACTGCCAGGTATACCAGACAACCTGGTGACACTGCCAGGTGTACCAGACAACCTGGTGACACTGCCAGGTGTACCAGACAACCTGAAGACACTGTCAGGTGTAGGTAATACTAAGCACGGTCATGATATGAGAATATGTCTCTGATATATTTCATACAATAATTCATACAGCGCAGCAGGAAGATGCGGTTTAGTTACTGTTTTCGTAATTATATTTGAGGAATTATTTCAACTCATTGGGGAATTATTTCAACTGGGGAATTATTTCAACTCATTGTCAAACCATTGCCATTACAACTGAGTGGTTATAACTTTGAGTTTTCTAAACGAGAAAATCAGCAAAGTAATGCCACAGAAAACAGGATATAAGTTGCCTAGTTGCCAGGTTAGCGTTAATGTTTGAAATTGATAATGAATTCCAAACTACGGCATAGTGTTTCACGGAACGTCTTCGAACTCTTATAGTCAAGGACGAGATATTCAGTTGCTTATAGTCAACATGAATTGCGTGGCTGGTGTGACTCGAGACACAATTGTACTTAAACTTCCCCATCACGACCGTACATGAACTCTGGTTGTGGCCCTTGACCCGATCCTCACTGTTCATCATGACGGTATAACCTTTGGTTGTGGCCCTTGACCATCCGATCCTCAAGGTTCACGCCAGCATGCCAAAGGGTCAAATCGTTGAGTACGAATTCAAGGGCTTGTGCTGTCGTGGTCTAGGATCGTCTCGTGGTGTTTAAGAGGCTCGTATGAATATTGTATCTAAAATCCATTACCTGGTTCTTTCATAAGAGAACCTTCGTAATCTTCGGAATCACAATTACAAAAAGTATACTGGAATCAATATCAAAAAAGCCCCCCAATATCTGTAATTGCTTATGAAAGGGATGGAGTATGGAGCGCAGATTTCGGTAATGTTCTTTAAGAGAATGTAAGCATAGAATGGAACTTTCTAACCATTCTGAATAAGAAATAACTGGACGAAATCAGCTTACAAATACTTCGTCCTGGATCAGGAACACAGTAGAACCCGAGGGTAAATGAGAACACCAGGCGCCACCCTTCAAAATTCAGGAGAATGAGAACAGGTCATGACTCTCAAGTCCAGGGCAAGGTGGATGCCAGGACCTCGGTGCTGTTACATGGTCGAGTACTTCATGTGGTCATCAACTGTGACAATATCTGTTTCTCCTGAAAATGTGACACATGGTGGAGTGGGTCACACTTCTGGAGGACGATGTACGATCCTTGAGCACGAAGTCACATACCTGGAGTACGGTAAGACTCCTGAGCACAACATTACGACCACTGAGCACAGTGCGACTCTTGAGCACGACGGTAGAATCCGTGAGCAAGGTACGACTCTTGAACACGACGGTAAGAACATTGAGCGCGGAACGATTCTGTAGCACGACCATACGACCCTTGAGACAGTACGACTCTTGAGCACGACGGTAAGACCATTAGACACAGTACGACTCTTAAACACGAGGGTACGACCCCTGAGTACGGTACAACCCTTTGAGCATGACGGCAGGACCGTTAAACACGGTACGACCCTTGAGCATGACGGTGGGACTCTTGAGCACTTTGCTACCCTTGAACACGAGGGTAAGACGCTTGAGGACGAAGGTTAGGACCCTTGAGCACAATCTTGTGTACGACAGCAGGACAGTTGAGCACGGTGCGACAGTTGCGCACGACGGTAGGACCCTTGAGCACGACGGTAGGACCCCTGGACATGATGCTGTGACTTTTAACGTGATTCGTAAGTTTAGATTCATCACCAAAGATCGGACTGTCGCACTCAAGGATCGTATTGACCTGTTCAAAGGTCATACCGTCGTGCTCAGAGTGCGTACAATTATGCTGAGAGGGTGCACTGTCGTGCTCAAGGATTGTACAGTCGTGCTCAGAGGTCGTACTGTCGTACTCAGAGGCTATCGTAGCGTCGTGCTCGATGGTTGTACCGTCTTGTTCTAGGTGATGACTAGTTCAGTTGAACTTGATGGTTTCTGTCAGTTCCCTCAGATCGTCACACCACCGCGTTAGTGGTCGATTGGTCATTTGGTCTTTAGGCCTACAAATCAACCGCCAGGGTCGTTAGGGCACTCATCGTCAAGCTACATCCACCAACCGAAAGAAACCTTGAACACCTCCTTCAGGTGTTAAGGATAATTGTCACACCACATACATCTCTGGGCCACATAAGTATGAGGCACAAATCCTTTCATATCTTCATCATAAAACATTTACTCGCTTTACTCTTACGTCTGTAAATTACAATAAGTGATTACCTCATATAACTCGCGTCATCTTCTTGTGAAAAACATGTAACTGAGTAATGAATCATACATTTTTCTTTCCCATGAGGAAGAAATTACTTGATAATTAGTGCAATTCAATCATTCCTCAAGCATTCATTCATACATACCGCCATTCATCACCTCCAAAAGTCACATTTTTCTTTACAGGCGCAAAGAAAATGCCATCGTGAGGGAGACCTTACTTAACATTAATGTCTCAATTTGTTTACAGTATTTATGCTCCCCGTACCTGACACAGGAGCTCCACACTTGGCATAAATCTGTGTGAGTCGGCAGCCAGCTGGGCTCGCTAACAGTAAGGACAAAAACGTCATAACACTGAGATGAAGGTTTTTATTAGATCTTAGTTGAGGAAAGTTACATGATGTAATCGCCTCCCTCAATCTCCACTCACATACTTCACATAAATGATAGCATAAATGATAGTTGACCACATTAATGAGGCTTTAGGAAGCTAATGAAGAGGATTGTTCGAGGAAATAGAACACTGAACAATCCAAGGATCATGTGTGAGGGTATGTTCCATCACATGTATAGGTGGTGGACGACTACGTCATTCAGAGGAAATTCTGTTCCACATGCCAAACTCTTTTTTGTTAAAGTGCTCAGTCCTTCCTCACAGCTGGTACCACTATGGACGGGTGGTATGAACGGAGCAGCCAGGTGGCTGGCAGCGCCTGGCAGCCAAATGATTGGCCAGAGTTCCCCGCTCCTGACGAGGCGGGGAGATGGCTCGCGTGTTTTCAACTGTACTTGTGTCCTGTAGTCATACAGTATCACCTCTTGCCACTCAACAGCCAGGGAAGAAGGTGCCCAGTCTCCCAGTTGTGTGTGTGTGTGTGTGTGTGTGTGTGTGTGTGTGTGTTCGTGTGTGTGTGTGTGTGTGTGTGTGTCTGTGTGTGTGCATGTGTGTGTGTGTGTGTGTGTGTGTGTGTCTGTGTGTCTGTGTTCTGTGTGTGTGTGTGTGTGTGTGTGTGTGTGTGTGTGTGTGTGTCTGTGTCTGTGTGTGTCTGTGTGTGTGTTTGTGTGTGTCTGTGTGTGTGTGTGTGTGTGTGTGTGTCTGTGTGTGTGTATGTGTGTGTGTGTGTGTGTGTGTGTGTGTGTGTGTGTGTGTGTGTGTGTGTGTGTGTATGTGTGTGTGTGTGTGTGTGTGTGTGTGTGTGTGTGTGTGTGTGTGTGTGTGTGTGTGTGTGTGTGTCTGTGTGATTGCCTGTTTGTATTGTACGGGGAGGAAGTTCTTCATTCGTGGAGGCCCCACATAATGAGCTTCCTCTACTATCATACATGTTCTCAAACTTCCGCCTTCTCATAACTCAGTTTAAACCGTTGATCCGCCACTCATATAACATAAAAGTACTTCTTTAAGTCTTTCTAACAACAAGTGTGTTGCTCAGTTTCATGTAATAGCGTGTGGTGGCTCTTTGGAAAATCTGTTCACTGTTGACAGCATCAAATTGATTTAGAAACCTAAAAGTTTTGATCAAATCACCCTACACTTCTCTCTCATCCACATTGGACAAACATATGGCCTCTAACCTCTTACTATAACTTAGTTCCCCTAATTCTGGTTCCATCTCTTTTGCCCTGCTCTGGACTTTCTTTATTAGCATTTTCTCCATCTTTAAGAGCAGTATCCAAACTTCAGAAGTGTATACAAATATACGACATAAACAGTATATTGCCTTAAACATGTACGTGGGTGGAATTGTACTATTTGCAGCAGTTTGTCTCCCTTTAGATTTTTCTAAGGTGGGACTCTGGCGACGGGTATGGTGCAATGTCGACATCCAACCCTCTGTCACACAAACTCTTCAAGCTATTTCCTTGCCAGATGAAATTCTCATCGAGGATTTCCTTCGCTACGTCTCATCCTCAATGCTTGACATGTACTCGTGCTGATTTTCATCAACCATGTAATGAGGCCAACATTGGAGTCTGTCAAGACCCTCCACCCACCCACCCTCTAGTTGATGCAATCCTCACCACACTTTACAGTACCACATAACCTTCGCACCACCAGCAAATATATTCAGGAACGAGTCCAGTTTCTTCAGACGAGTTCTTTACATAGAACAAGAGAAGCAATGAACCCGGTATCAAACCTTATGTTACATCACTGGCGATTTCAACCCATTTCAAGAAGGCTCCTCTGAGATGAGTCCTTCATTCCCTTACGCCAAGATCATTTCCGATCAGTGAAAAGAGCCTCCCCCTTCCTCTTGCCTGGAGATCCAGATTCTTTACCATCATCCTTCTTAGATAGTGTATAATGCTTTCTGGTAGTTCACATACACGCCTTCCACTCATCTTTCTCTTTTGTTTGAATCGCAGTTCATTTTCTCATAGAAGTTTATGAGTCTTGATATGTATGACCTCATATCCTTAAATCCGTAGTTTCTCACGGGCAAGAGAGTCATCCATTTGTTTTCCGTTTATCTTCTCCAGTATTTTACGTACCACACTCCCCAGAGAGGCTGGTCTGTAGTTCAGTGCAACCTCCTGGTATCCCTTGTTAAAAATGAGGAAGACATTTTCCCTTTTCCATTCACTTAGCACTTCATCCTTCTCTAGTGATGCTTTGAACAACACTTCAAGGACCTGTCAGACGTATCCGAACATTTCATCAGATAACATGAAGACACTTCATCTGGAACGTGTGCTTTATATGGCTCAAGGCCCTTTGTAAGTCGATTCTTTTTTGTTTAAAGATTTCAAGAATATTCCGATAACTCCCTTCCATCTCAGCAGAGTTGGAGCAATAGTATTTTCCACTGTGACGACAATTTTGACTGTCATTCAGCTCCTCGCATGTCTCTATAGCATCGGCTGTACTTCTTCCCTTTGAATTCCTCGGCGATGATTATCGCTCTGTATTTGATAATCATTTTTGGATGAATTTAGAAAAAAGTTTTTGACGACCTACCTTGTCAACGATATTCATTTCAGAGTTTCTCTGTTTCTCTTTTCTTATAATTCTGTACGTATTCCTTACTTTTCTTAACTGGCTTGCTGTAGTGCCGCCTATATCTCCACTACTAATCATTCCTAAGTTCTTTTGATCTCTGACATCTTTTGCTGAACCATTTGTCTCTCACACTTAACCTGTGCTCTGTGCTTGACCCTTAAGGTACTCATGTTCCTACTTCTCCACTATGAATTTCACATAATCTTCCAGAATAATTATTCATATCAGCTACAGAACTCTACCACGGCAGTGGAACTATATCCTGATTCATATTCTCTATATCACGGAATGCATGCATAGTGCTATTGTACAAAGGCAAAGGGGATAAAGACGAGTGTTCAAACTACGGAGGCATAAGTTTGTTGAGTATTCCTGGGAAATCATATGGAAGGGTATTGATCGAGAGGGTGAAGGCATGTACAGAGCATCAGATTGCGGAAGAGCAGTGTGGTTTCAGAAGTGGTGGAGGATGTGTAGATCAGGTGTTTGCTTTAAAGAATGTATGTAGGAAATACTCTGAAAAATAGATGAATTTGTATGTAGCATTTATGGATCTGGAGAAGGCATATGATAGGGTTGATAGAGATGCTTTGTGGATGGTATTAAGAGTATATGGTGTGGGACGTGAGTTGCTAGAAGCAGTGAAAATTTTTATCAAGGATGTAAAGCATGTGTACGAGTAGGAAGAGAAGAAAGTGACTGGTTCCCAGTGAATGTAGGTTTGCGGCAGGGATGTGTGATGTCCCCATGATTGTTTAATTTGTTTATGGATGGAGTGGTTAGGGAGGTAAATGCAAGAGCTTTGGAAAGAGGGGCAAGTATGCAGTCTGTCGTGGATGAGAGAGCTTGGGAAGTGAGTCAGTAGTTGTTTGCTGATGATGCAGCCCTAATGGATGATTCGTATGAGAAACTGCAGAGGTCGGTGGCTGAGTTTGGAAAAATGTGTGTGAAAGGAGTAAATATGAATAAGAGCAAGGTTACTGGGTTCAGCAGGTTTGAATAGAGAAAAATTGGAGGAAGTGAAGTTTTATATATCTGGGAGTGGACTTAGTAGTGAATGGAAACATGGAAGCAGAAGTGAGTCACAGAGCGGGGGAGGGGGCGAAGGTTCTGGGAGCGATGAAGATTTGTGGAAGGAGAGAACGTTATCTCATCCCCTTTACCCTTGAGCTTCGTTTTACTCAGAGGCAGAACATAGAGGTTTCTTTCCTCAAACACACTACCTATCTCTCCTTTCTTCTCGTCTTGGTTACATCACACACATTCAGACACTCCAGCATAAGTTAGGTGCCCAATTTATCGACCATCTCCTAGGGGAGGATGGACAGCTGGGCTGACTGTGAACCGACAGTCTCAACCAGGATTTGAACCAAAGCGGACTCGACCCCGGCCGGCCCATGAATAGATCACGGTGAGCAAAGCTAACTACCACACTGCGTAGTCCATTTGTTGTTCGATCTCAAAAACACATCGGTAGAGGACCCTAGTGACCTTCTCCACTGACTCTTTACATTCAGTGAAAACCTTCTGTCCTCAGCTTACATTCCCCCTGAATCTCTTCATTTCATCTTATATTATTGAACCCTTTATTTATGTTTCTCAGTTTTATAATTTCCTCTTACACTTGACGACGCTTCTCATGATCTCTGATTCGATTCTCAGCTTCCTTTCTGCACTTGCTGTAACTTCTGATCCTGTTTCTCTGTTATCTTCAGTAATCATCCTCATCTTTATGATTTTTCATCATTCATCTATAATCGTTTCTAATTCTATTTCTTTGCCAACGAGAAACCACCACAATCTCCTTCATCCACGTTCCATCAGGCATACCTACTTATAACCCTATGGTCATGGCAGCTCATCTAGTCTGACTCCATTGCTGACTTGATATTCTAGAGCAGTTTGGATCTTAGTCATATCGTAAATATGCTCATATTTTGGCTTCATCATAAGAGGAATGAAAATCTTTACCCAAAATTGCCAAACAACTTTCTGTGTGTGTGTGTGTGTGTGTGTGTGTGTGTGTGTGTGTGTGTGTGTGTGTGTGTGTGTGTGTGTGTGTGTGTGTGTGTGTGTGTGTGTGTGTGTGTGGTGTGGTGTGTGTAATCACTTATTGGTACTGTACAGGGAGGAAGTTTTACATTCGAGTGGCCCCATCTCTTGAATGCGTTTGCTGATGTAACACTGATATTCAAAAACGGTAATGAATTACTGACGAAATTAATGTGCCATCAGCTTAACGTTTGGAGTAAGTTAGTAAACCGCTTAGGGAATGATTCTCAGTATGGTGTCCACCGTAATGGTTCATGTATGACAAACCTGTTGGATCTTTTTTTGTGATATAATCAACATGTATGATGAAAGCAAAGTAACTGATATTATCCATTTTAGATTTTCAAAAAGCATTCGATAAAGTTTCACATCAAAGGTTACTTAAATCAAAATAAAATCACATGGTGTAGATAGAGTTGTACTTATGTGTTCAATAAATTGGTTGACTGGCCATAAACAAAGAACAGTCAAACTTCCGAGTGGTTACGCCAGCTTCTCATTTACATGTATATGAACGATTTTGATAATGGACTGTATCACAATACATCGTATTTCTCAGACGATTAGAAGCTAGGAAATATATCTACAACAAAAATGGATCGTCTGAAACTTCAAATGGACATCAAAAAACTGAAGGACTGGACTTACAGTGACATATATAAATATTGATATCGATAAGTGCAAAGTTTGAGAAACAAGGTAAGCTACACTATGAAGTGTGTTGAGCTACAGAAGCTAAATGAGGAAATAGATTTGGGCATAATAATCTCTGGTGACCTATAGCCAAGTGAACAGTATACAGAAGCAGGAAAAATGTCAAATAAGATACATGGATTTGGAGATTGGGCTTTCGATTTTAAGTCCAGGGAAATTATCCTTACAAGGGATCGGTACGTCCATGTCATGATTGTCGTGTTCGGTTTTAGTTATTGTACTCGAAACAAGGCAGGTAAAGTGTGTGGAGCACAGAGGCCAGCTGCCAGGATGATTCTCAGCCTGACAAACAAGTCTTCTGTAAGCTGTTTAAACGATTAAGTTCTCTTCAGCTTAGATAAGAGAAGATCAAGAGGTGATCCAACGCAGATATTCAGAATCATCAATGGCTTCAATGATTTCAATCAAATAAGCTTAAATAGCTTGATTTCACTTATGATAATGAATACAAACTCATGGACAAACGTTTTACCTCAAATGAGGCTACACCCTTTCTCCTGGATGGGATAGTTAACATACGGAATGATATACCAGTTAGAGTAGCTGAAGGTCGTATTATAGATACGTTTACGAATACACTTGATGAACACTTCAT
>NC_092240.1:42162780-42245280 GCF_036320965.1 Panulirus ornatus
TTCTTCTTCTTCTTCTTCTTCTTCTTCTTCTTCTTCTTCTTCTTCTTCTTCTTCTTCTTCTTCTTCTTCTTCTTCTTCTTCTTCTTCTTCTTCTTCTTCTTCTTCTTCTTCTTCTTCTTCTTCTTCTTCTTCTTCTTCTTCTTCTTCTTCTTCTTCTTCTTCTTCTTCTTCTTCTTCTTCTTCTTCTTCTTCTTCTTCTTCTTCTTCTTCTTCTTCTTCTTCTTCTTCTTCTTCTTCTTCTTCTTCTTCTTCTTCTTCTTCTTCTTCTTCTTCTTCTTCTTCTTCTTCTTCTTCTTCTTCTTCTTCTTCTTCTTCTTCTTCTTCTTCTTCTTCTTCTTCTTCTTCTTCTTCTTCTTCTTCTTCTTCTTCTTCTTCTTCTTCTTCTTCTTCTTCTTCTTCTTCTTCTTCTTCTTCTTCTTCTTCTTCTTCTTCTTCTTCTTCTTCTTCTTCTTCTTCTTCTTCTTCTTCTTCTTCTTCTTCTTCTTCTTCTTCTTCTTCTTCTTCTTCTTCTTCTTCTTCTTCTTCTTCTTCTTCTTCTTCTTCTTCTTCTTCTTCTTCTTCTTCTTCTTCTTCTTCTTCTTCTTCTTCTTCTTCTTCTTCTTCTTCTTCTTCTTCTTCTTCTTCTTCTTCTTCTTCTTCTTCTTCTTCTTCTTCTTCTTCTTCTTCTTCTTCTTCTTCTTCTTCTTCTTCTTCTTCTTCTTCTTCTTCTTCTTCTTCTTCTTCTTCTTCTTCTTCTTCTTCTTCTTCTTCTTCTTCTTCTTCTTCTTCTTCTTCTTCTTCTTCTTCTTCTTCTTCTTCTTCTTCTTCTTCTTCTTCTTCTCTTCTTCTTCTTCTTCTTCTTCTTCTTCTTCTTCTTCTTCTTCTTCTTCTTCTTCTTCTTCTTCTTCTTCTTCTTCTTCTTCTTCTTCTTCTTCTTCTTCTTCTTCTTCTTCTTCTTCTTCTTCTTCTCTTCTTCTTCTTCTTCTTCTTCTTCTTCTTCTTCTTCTTCTTCTTCTTCTTCTTCTTCTTCTTCTTCTTCTTCTTCTTCTTCTTCTTCTTCTTCTTCTTCTTCTTCTTCTTCTTCTTCTTCTTCTTCTTCTTCTTCTTCTTCTTCTTCTTCTTCTTCTTCTTCTTCTTCTTCTTCTTCTTCTTCTTCTTCTTCTTCTTCTTCTTCTTTCTGACATTAGTCTTACGACCACAGTTCGAGGTATATAAAACTGGTTCATGACAACATTAGGTGGTGAGTTTAGACCATTTAAACTCTAGACACATTCAGCATTTTTACGCCAGGCAATTTTATCTAGATTTTCATATTTAGATTAACACTTTTCCTGGCGTTAATGGTAAGAACTTCGCTCAAAGTTTGCTTGGTAAAGGTTAACATCAAGGGAACACATGTGGGGTTCACAACTTTCGCGCCGACACCTTTCGTATTCGCTGGAAATAACGTTAAGAATCTTCATATTTACCGATATTCATGAAGGGAGAGAGAGAGAGAGAGAGAGAGAGAGAGAGAGAGAGAGAGAGAGAGAGAGAGAGAGATGGCTATTACCAACCTCACTAGCCGTTCGTAGGATCCCTGAGCTTTTAGGACAGAGATATGTATGCATTCGTGAAGACGAATGATGTGGCTTAGGGGGTCCGAATGCGTCCTTCATTTCCAAACAGCAGTAACTACTGATATATTACGTACACTACAGAAGCAGGAACGTCTCATGAGAAGCCCCATGTTATAATAGTGTTTGGCGCACGTTAGATCAGGCTGAAGCCTCTTTGTTTCCAGCGGTCGCCAGTGTTACCCAGTATCTCCAGGACAAAGTTTCAACCCACAGCTCCGAACACATCAAGTCTCCAGATGAAACTTGGATGATTTTGGTGAACCAACTCGATTGTTTCTAAACGTTGTTGTGTGTAACACTGATACTACTCTGTTACGACACCATGATATGAGTTGTCCTCTGACCAAGATGATTGCTAAATACTTCTTCTTACAGTAAATGAAGTTATGTACTGTGGTAATGAGTAGGTTTTTATAAGCCTTGACATAAATATAATGAATAATAACACAGGAAACAGTGACGTTATGGAAAAGTCAGTTGGTGCAACTCATAATGCACAAGAATTCGCTCAGTTCTGTATCTTAGGTATCAAACTCGTGATTTCACATTTTAGATATTAGTGTATGGAATTTTTAGATACTTGGGATTAGTATATTGCATTTATAGACCTGGAAAGAGCGTCTGATAGAACTAACAGAGTGGCCTTGTAGAAGGTACATTGATTATGGAGCTTGAGGAAAACTTATAGATACATTGGAATTTTTTTATTTGGAGAATAAAACGTGTGTGCGAGTAGGAAGGGAGGAGGTTAAGTGGTTCTAAGTGAAGGTAGGTCTGCGTCAAGTGCGTGGGGTGGCGAAGAAGATGATTGCGAAGGTCATGGTAACAGGGGAGGGTGCCAGTGGCCTGAGTGGTGATAACTACTGTTTGCAGGAGTCATGGCTTATGGCAGCAGAGTCAAGAAAAACTGCAGAAACTGACGTCCAAATTTTAGGGAATGTGTGCAAGTAAGATGCTGAGAGTTAACATGATTAAAGATAAAGCAGTGAGGTTCAGCAAGGGAGCGAGACGGGTTGGTTTGAGTGTACGTTTGAATGTGGAGAACCTTATAGGAGGTGGAATGCTTTAGACACCTCGAAATGGGTGCAATGAAGAATGTGCTGAGAGAGAGAGGTTTCTATCAGTGAGGAGGATAAAGATCGATATGTTTCATCCCATCGTACTGGTACGTTATGGATGAAAGTCTTGGGATCTGTATCAAAAGAACGGAAAGAATGGACTCGTAGGAAATGGATTGCTTTAGGCCAGTATCTGATATAGATAAGGTTGATCGTGTAAAAGCTGACATGGTAAGAGAGATGTGTAGTTAAGTAAGTGTACTATGACTGAGAGACCAGACCAAGGTGTACTGAAATAGTATGGATCTATGGATAGGATATGCAAAGGACGACTGCTTAAGATATGCAGTGTGTGTCAGAGGTGGAGGATACAAGGCGGAGAGAGAGAGAGAGAGAGAGAGAGAGAGAGAGAGAGAGAGAGAGAGAGAGAGAGAGAGAGAGAGAGAGAGAGAGAGAGAGAGAGAGAGAGAGAGAGAGAGAGAGAGACCAAGTAGGAAACAGAAGTCCGGAGTGAAAGAAGCCTAGTTATAGGAACCTGAACGTTCAGAATGGGGAGAGATGTTAATAGGTTAAAGAGAATTGAGGCAATGTGGTATACAGAAAAATCGGTGTCAATTGGCAGAAACAAGGCATATGAAATGATTTCTTGTCTGTGGAGATCAGCTTTCTGTAGTGAGCTCTGGCTTCGGTGTGTTACATATGACAGCTGGAGAAAGGCCAACTTTTTATTGTCCTGAAGTTTCCTTGCTAATTCGGGAAAAGATAGAGAACTACAAACAAATCAAGAATATATATATATCTGGGAGACCAAATTGGAGGTGGAAAGATTGAGTGAAAAAGATTTTGAGTGATTGGGGCCTGAACATGCAGGAGGGTGAAAGGCGTGCAAGGAATAGAGTTAATTGGAACGATGTGGTATACCGGGGTCGACGTGCTGTCAATGAATTAAACCAGGGCATGTGAAGCGTCTGGGGTAAACCATGGAAAGTTTTGTGGGGCCCGGATGTGGATAGGGAGCTGTGGTTTCAGCGCATTATACATGACAGCTAGAGACTGAGTGTGAACGAACGTGTCCTTTGTTGTCTTTCCTGGCGCTACCTCGCGCACATGCAGGGAAAGGGGGTTATCATTTCATGTGTGGCGGGGTGGCGACGAGAATGAATAAGGGCAGACAGTATGAATTATGTTTATGTGTATATCTGTATATGTCTGTGTGTGTATACATATGTATACGTTTAGATATATAGGTATGTATATGTGTGAAGAGGTTTTCAGAAAAGAAGAAAGACTGTTGGGGTGAAGAGAGTATTGAAAGTAAGTGAGCTTGGGAAGGAGACTTGTGTGAGGGGAGTTGGTGAGGAATAGGATGTATTTAGGGAAGCAGTGATGACTTAAGTACCACTCTCACCACTCTCTTCACCCTAACATTCTCTCTTCTTTTCTGAAAACCTCTACAAATCTTCACCTTCGACTCCACAAGATAATGATCAGACATCCCTCAAATTGCACCTCTAAGCACATTAACATCCAAAAGTCTCTTTCACGCTCCTATCAAATAACACGTAATCCAATAACGCTCTCTGGTCATCTCTCCTACTTACATACGTATACTTATGTATATCTCTCTTTTTAAACCAGGTATTCCCAATCACCAGTCCTTTTTCTGCATACAAATCTACAAGCTCTTCACCATTTCAGTTTACACCACTGAACACCCCAAGTAAACCAATTATTTCCTCAACTGCCACATTACTCACCTTTGCATTCAAATCACGCATCACTATAACCAGGTCTTGTGCATCAAAACTACTAACACACTCACTCAGATGCTCCCAAAACACTTGCCTCGCATGATCTCTCTTCTCATGCGTACGTGCATAGGCACCAATAATCACCCATCTCTCTCCATCAACTTTCAGTTTTACCCATATCAATCTAGAGTTTACTTTCTTACACTCTATCACATACTCCCACAACTCCTGTTTCAGGAGTAGTGCTGCTCCTTCCCTTGCACTTGTCCTCTCACCAACCCCTGACTTTACTCCTACAACATTCCCAATCCACTCTTCCCCTTTACCCTTGAGCATCGTTTTACTCAGAGCCAAAACATCTAGGTTCCTTTCCTCAAACATACTACCTATCTCTCCTTTTTTTCTCATCTTGGTTACATCCACACGCATTTAGACACCCCAGTCTGAGCCTTCGAGGAGGATGAGCACTCCCCGCGTGACTCCTTCTGTTTCCCGTTTTAGAAAGTTAAAACACTAGGAGGGGAGGTTTTCTGGCCCCCCGCTCCCGTCCCCTTTAGTCACCCTCCACGACACGTAGAGTATTTCTTCTTATTATTTACTTTGTCGCTGTCTCCCGCGTTAGCGAGGTAGCGCAAGGAAACAGACAAAAGAAAGGCCCAACCCAAGCACATACACAAGTATATGCATGATCGCCCACACACTCACATATACATACCTATACATTTCAACGTGCACATACATATACATACACAGACATACACATATACACATGTTCATATTCATTCTTGCTACCTTCATCCATTCTCGTCGCCTCCCCGCCACACATGAAATGGCACCTCCCTCCCCCCGCGCGCGTGCGAGGTAGCGCTAGGAAAAGACAACAAAGGCAACATTCGCTCACACTCAGTCTCTAGCTGTCATGTGTAATGCACTGAAACTACAGCTCCCTTTCCACATCCAGGCGCCCACAAAACTTTCCATGGTTTACCGCAGACGCTTCACATGCCCTGGTTCAATCCACTAACAGCACGTCGACCCCGGTAAACCACATCGGTTCCAATTCACTCTATTCCTTGCAAGCCTTTTTCACCCCCCTGTATGTTCAGGCCCCGATTGCTCAAAATCTTTTTCACTCTATCCTTCCACCACTAATTTGGTCTCCCACTTCTCCTCATTCCCTCCACTCTGACATATGTATCCTCTTTGTGTGTGTGTGTGTATGTGTTTGTGTGTGTGTGTGTGTGTGTGTGTGTATGTTTGTGTGTATGTTTGTTTGCGTATATATGTATGTGTGAGTGTGTGTGTGTGTACATATATGTTTGTTTGTACACACACATGTGTGAGTGTGTGTGTGTGTGTGTGTGTGTGTGTGTGTGTGTGTGTGTGTGTGTGTGTGCGTGTGTGTTTGGAGGCACAACAATATACATGAAGCTGAGGGAATAACCCGCCAAAATAATATTGCCATGGATGCGGAAGTCAGGAAAGTGGGTTGTGTTCCTTGAAAATTTTAGTAGTATTCAATAGAAGTCCAGGACAACACTCCATTTTCTTTGGTGCTGCAGCATCGCTTTCTATTACCCTTTAACGGAAACCAACTGCGAAGCTGCAGCATCGTTTTCTATGACTTCAGAAAAACCAGTCTAGAAAAAAAACTTAGAAAACGATGCTCCAGCATCATTTTCTAAGAACAATTGCTGGACATAATTCTTTGCCGATAAGAGAATCCAATGCTGTTTGTTAATGATACCAGAAGTGATATAATGAGTGTTCTGCATAGAAAACGCAACAGATGTTTTTATCATTATTCAAGGGACTTAAAACCTTAGCAAGAATGCATCGGGAGTCGAGTTGAGGGGAAAGCAGAAACTGTGCTACATGTATAGTACAGGATGTACTTACAGTGCAGTACAGTATATCCCACAGGTACAGTACAGGGTGTACTAAAGTTACAGTATAGGCGCTACTACAAGTACAATACAGTGTGTGTCCCACAGATGCAGTACAAGCTATGCTACAGGTACAGTACAGGCTATGCTACAGATGCAGAACAGGCTATGCTACAGGTACAGTACAGGCTATGCCACCGGTACAATACAGGCTATGCTACAGGTGCAGTACAGGCTGTGCTACAGGTACAGGACAGGCTGAGCTACAGGTACAGCACAGGCTGTACTACAGGCACAGTACAGGCTGCGCTAACGGTAGAGTACAGGCTATGCTACAGGTACAATACAGGCTGTGCTACAGGTACAGTACAGGCGTTAATTCAGGTATAGTACAGGCTGTACTACAGGAGGATTACAGTATTTCCTACAGGTGCAGTACAGACTGTGCCACAGATATAGTACAGACTGTGCTACAGGTACAGTAAAGGCTGTACTACAGGTGTAGTACAGGTTGTACTACAGGTACAATACAGGCTGTACTACAGATATAGTACAGTGTGTCCCACAGGTACAACACAGGGTGCACTACAAGTAAAATACAGGGAGTTCTGCTGGCACAGTACAGGCTGTGCTACAAGTACAGGAAAGGCTGTGCCACAAGTAGAGTAGAAGGCTGTGCTAAAGGTACAATACAAACAGTGTTACATATACAGTACATGCTGTCCTACAGAAAGAGTACAGGCTGTGCTACAGGAAGAGTACAGGCTGTGCTACAGGAAGAGTACAGGCTGTGCTACAGGTACAGTAAAGGCTGTGGTACAAGTACAGTACAGGCTGTGCTGCAGGTATAGTACAGGCTGTGCTACAGGTACAGTAAGGCTGTGCTACAGGTACAGTAAAGGCTGTGGTACAAGTACAGTACAGGCTGTGCTGCAGGTATAGTACAGGCTGTGCTACAGGTACAGTACAGGCTGTGCTACAGGTACAGTAAAGGCTGTGGTACAAGTATAGTGCAGGCTGTGCCACAGGTACATTACACGTTGTACTACAGGTACAGTAAAGGCTGTGCTACAGGTACAGTAAAGGCTGTGGTACAAGTATAGTGCAGGCTGTGCCACAGGTACATTACACGTTGTACTACAGGTACAGTAATAAACATCAAATGTCAAATGTAATCACTTTTAGTTAGGAATCTTCTGTAATCCTGTTCTGACACCATCACTAATCCTGGGGCCTTCATTTGCCTTCTCTCTCTCTCTCTCTCTCTCTCTCTCTCTCTCTCTCTCTCTCTCTCTCTCCTCTCTCTCTCTCTCTCTCTCTCCCTCACACCTAGGCGTGTGTGGGTCGCCTCTACCGCGGCTCCTCTTTAACCGCCCACGTTTAGTCTCCTGCTCAGTTCCGCATCCACTGACCTTTTCATTAATTCTCACCCCAAGCTCTCTCAGTCTTCCCGTCTTTGCCGCTCTACTACAACACATCCTTTTTTTTTCCTCACTCTCTTTCTCTCCTCTCGTCCTGCCGAGTCCCTCCTGAGGTGACAACACACTTCAGTGTTCTAAATAGATAGACGAGTCAATGAGTTACTCTTCCAGACTGAGACGGAAGTCGTCCCTGTGGTCGGTTAGTGAAGCGAGAGCTTGTAATGTCGTCTTTTATCTTTTTTTCTTTTTTTTTTGACTGAATAGAATACTTACCATGATCTTAGGGTGTAGACAGAACACCCCCTTATGCCCTCGAGTGTCGACAGGATCCTCGACTAACTCAGCGGGAGTAGAGTCAAGCTCCTGTAAAGTCGGTGGTTGCAAGAAGAACGCTTCCTCACCTCTGACCCCTGCTATCCCCTTTATTTCTCTGGCTGTGACGCTCTTGTTAATTATTTCATGTTCAGATGTAACCTGGGTTTTACTGAAGCCGTAACCATAGTCTTGCTCGAGTTAACTGCTGAAAGTAGGAGTCCAGATTACTTTCTAACTCTTTTGGGACCTTTCAGAATTTGTCCTTCGTATCTAATTTCTATTTGTATGAATGAACTGACGGTACTTTGTGCAAGCCGTGGATGGATGTACGAACTGCGAGAGCCACCTCACGTCTAGTGAGTGAACCATATAATCTAAGTTTCCCGCAGCCAATGTGACGTTACTCTCGATCAACTAGCGAGATTAAAACAGAACTCACATGGAAGTTATACAGTAATATGGGAGGACAGTAATTCACTGAATAACCAAATATAATGGAATACAATATCTATTTGATAGAAAGATAAGATGTGATCACTTCATTTCCTTTACGAATATAGAACTCGCTGAATTAGTCGACTGGATACGATAACGGTACTACCCTTGAACACGACGATACGACATTTGAGCACGGACGGTATGACCATTGACCACGACTGCACGACCCTTGCATGTAATGGCCTTGGCGTTAGACCTAACCTTTAAGTGTTGGGTCAAAGGTCACGGTCATGAATACCCAAGGGGTCGCACTGTCGTTGCTCCAGAGTCGTACCGTCGTGTTCGGGGGTCGTCCCGTCGCTCTGAGAGGACGTAACCTTCCTAGTGTGTAATTTCATCTCGTTCAGGTTCACTCCAATGTTGTATATATTGTCTCACTGAGAGAGATGGACGAGGAGAAGGCTAGACTGGATGGGTATTCCAACCAAGGGCTGAGAGAGAGAAGGAGAGAGAGAGAGAGAGAGAGAGAGAGAGAGAGAGAGAGAGAGAGAGAGAGAGAGAGAGAGAGAGAGAGAGAGAGAGAGAGAGAGAGAGAGAGAGAGAGAGAGAGAGAGAGAGAGAGAGAGAGAATACTGTGTTAAGAAGGTGAATGGGAGCGAGTGAGAGTGACGGATGACAGAGAAGTTCCAGTGAGAGGTGGGTAGGTGGGTACATACGCAGGTTAGAGTCGAGTAACGGCAACTTGTGCGAGGAGTGTGAATGGAGGTTGATGTGAACCTGTTCACGGGTGTGAATGAGAGAAGGCCAGAGCCTGGTGAGAGGCGTCAACAGGAGACCTTATAAAGGAATAAGCTAAAAATGAGGTGAGAGGAGATATGAATGAAAGCGGATGAAAAATGTTGTTGTGAGAGTTGAGAAAGGATGCGGTGAGAGAGGATAAGAATTCAACAAGAGGCAAGTATGAAAGGGAATGATTCAAGGGAGAGTTTGAGAGGGTAGGAGAAGTGTGAATGAGACGAGGTAGGCGAACTAGAATACAGAGACCTTAAAAATGTTTTGACATGGTTGGCTGAAGCACTCTAGCTGTTGCCTGGCCTGTCCCATGGTGAGTGTTGGCTGGCCTGTCCCATGGTGAGTGTTGGCTGGACTGTCCCATGGTGAATGTTGGCTTGCCTGTCCCATGGTGAGTGTTCGCTGGCCTGTCCATTGGAGAGTGTTGGCTGGCCTGTCCCATGGTGAGTGTTGGCTGGCCTATCCCGTGGTGAGTGTTGCCTGACCCGTCCCAATGGTGAGTGTTGGCTGGCCTATCCCATGGTGAGTGTTGCCTGCCCTGTCCCAATGGTGAGTGTTGCCTGGCCTGTCCCATGGTGAGTGTTGGCTGGCCTGTCCTAATGGTAAGTGTTTCCTGGCCTGTCCCATGGTGAGCGTTGCCAAGTCTGTCCCATGGTGAATGTTGCCAGCCCTGTCCCATGGTAAGTGTTGCCTGGCCTGTCCCATGGTGAGTGTTGGCTGGCCTGTCCCATGGTGAATGTTGGCTGGCCTATCCCATGTTGAGTGTTGCCTGTCCTGTCCCATGGTGAATGTTGCCTGGCCTGTCCCATGGTTAGTGTTGGCTGGCCTGTCCCATGGTGATTGTTGCCTGTCCTGTCCTAATGGTGAGTGCTGCCTGGCCTGTCTCATGGTGAGTGTTGCCTGGCCTGTCCCATGGTGAGTGTTGGCAGGCCTGTCCCATGGTGAGTGTTGCCTGGCCTGTCCCATGGTGAGTGTTGCCTGGCCTGTCCCATGGTGAGTGTTGGCAGTCCTGTCCCATGGTGAGTGCTGCCTGGCCTGTCCCATGGTGAGTGTTGCCTGGCCTGTCCCATGGTTAGTGTTGGCTAGCCTGTCCCATGTTGATTGTTGCCTGTCCTGTCCTAATGGTGAGTGCTGCCTGGCCTGTCTCATGGTGAGTGTTGCCTGGCCTGTCCCATGGTGAGTGTTGGCTGGCCTGTCCCATGGTGAGTGTTGGCTTGCCTGTCCCATGGTGAGCGTTGCCTGGTCTATCCCATGGTGAGTGTTACCTGGCCTGTCCTAATGGTGAGTGTTACCTGGCCTGTCCTAATGGTGAGTGTTGCCTGGCCTGTTCCATGGTAAGTGTTGCCTAGCCTGTCCTAATGGTGAGTGTCGCCTGGCCTGTCCCATGGTGAGTGTTGGCTGGCCTGTCCTAATGGTGAGTGTTGCCTGGCCTGCCACATGGTGAGTGTTCCCTAGCCTGTCCTAATAGTGAGTGTCGCCTGGCCTGTCCCATGATGAGTGTTGCCTGGCCTGTCCCATGATGAGTGCTGGCTGGCCTGTCCCATAATGAGTGTTGGTTGGCCTGTCCCAATGGTGAGTGCTGGCTGGCCTGTCCTAATGGTGAGTGTTGGCTGGCCTGTCCCATGATGAGTGCTGGCTGGCCTGTCCCATAATGAGTGTTGGTTGGCCTGTCCCAATGGTGAGTGCTGGCTGGCCTGTCCTAATGGTGAGTGTTGGCTGGCCTGTCCCATGGTGAGTGTCGGCTGACCTGTCCCATAATGAGTGCTGGCTGGCCTGTCCCATGGTGAGTGTTGCCTGGCCTGTTCCATGGTGAGTGTTGGCAGGCCTGTCCCATAATGAGTGCTGGCTGGCCTGTCCCATGGTGAGTGTTGGCTGGTCTGTCCCATGGTGAGTGTTGGCTGGTCTGTCCCATTGTGAGTGTTGGCTGGCCTGTCCTGATGGTGAGTGTTGGTTGGCCTGTCCCATGGTGAGTGTTGGCTGGCCTGTTCCGTGGTGAGTGTTGGCTGGTCTGTCCCATGGTGAGTGTTGGCTGGTCTGTCCCATTGTGAGTGTTGGCTGGCTTGTCCCATGGTGAGTGTTGGCTGACCTGTCCCATAATGAGTGCTGGCTGGCCTGTCCCATGGTGAGTGTTGGTTGGCCTGTTCCATGTAGAGCAAAACGTCATGTTGTAGTTAGTGGATTGTTGATGTATGTAAAATGTTTAATATAGATGAGAACTTTTGAATGAAAATATTTCTAGTGATACACAATAACATTTGAATAGGATACAGAATATTTGAGAATTGAATTGTTCATGTATACTTCATGGAACCGGTGAGATAGTCCTCATGGGTTCTGTATCATTGTGTGATATTCAAAACATTTTCGAAGAATATCTTGTCCAGGACCTTCACCTGGTATAATTTAGATCTCCCCTACTTTCTCTTATTTCACCCTTACCTCATCCCCTCTTACGCTAACTTCTTGCCGCATTCTCATCTTCTTCTCTCACTTACTGCACCCTCATCCTCTCATATACTCACACCTTGCCTTATTTCCACCTTCCTTCATACTTACTTCTTACTGTATTCTCATCTTCACCCATACTAACTTCGTACCGCATTCTGATACTCTCACTGCATCCCCTCTCTTTCTACCAAGCCAACATTTTCTATCCACAAACATGCACAACTCCCCTCACCATGGTCCCATCTTACTCCTTATACGCTCAAATTCACGCCTTTCACTACACCCCTTCCATTTTTTATTTTCTCACTTGACCATGTCCACATCAACCTTTAGTATCACTTTTTCACCAACTATCTATTAGCATCTGAGACACATAATTCACCTGCCTCATTCCCACGTGGGCTTCTGACGTCCAGTCCTCATGCACAGTCTCACACAACGGATACATATATCTATCTATCTATCTTTTTCTTTCTTATACTTTGTCGCTGTCTCCCGTGTTAGCGAAGTAGCACAAGGAAACAGATGAAAAAATGGCCCAACCCACCCACATACACATGTATACACGTCCTTCCCCCGCACGCAGGCGAGGTAACACTAGGAAAAGACAACAAAGGCCACATTCCTTCAAACTCAGTCTCTACCTGTCATGTATAGTGCATCGAAACCACAGCTCCTCTTCCACATGCAGGTACACAAAACTTTCCATGGTTTACCCCAGATACTTCACATGCCCTGGTTCAGTCCATTAACAGCATGTCGACCCCGGTATACCACATCTTTCCAATTCTCTCTATTCTTTGCAAGCCTTTCACCCTCCTGCATGTTCAGGCCCCGATCACTCAAAATCTTGTTCAATCTATCCTTCCACCTGAAATTTGGTCTCCCAACTCTCCTCGTTCCCTCCACCTCTGACACATATAACCACTTTGTCAATCTTTCCTTACTCATTCTCTATAAGTGACCAAACTATTTCAAAACACCCTCTTCTGCTTTCTCAACCACACTCTTTTCATTATCACACATCTCTCTTACCCTTTCATTACTTACTCGATCAAACCACCTCACGCCACATATTATCCTCAAACATCTCATTTCCAACACATCCACCCTCCTTCGCACAACCCTATCTATAGCCAACGCCTCGCAACCATTTAACTTTGTTAGAACCACTATTCCTTCAAACATAATGTTTTCGCCTTCCACACATTTTTCAACGCTTCCAGAACTTTCGCCCCCTTTCCCAAAATGCGACTCACTTCCGCTTCCATGGTTCCATCGGATGCCAAATCCACTCCCCCATATCTAAAACAATGCACTGATCCACACATCATCTACCACTTCTGAAACCACACTGCTCTTCCCCAATCGGATGCTCTGCACATACCTTCAGCCTCTCAATAAATACCCTCCCATATAATTTCCCGCTGAAAAATGTGTGGAAGGCGAGAACATTATCTCGGAAGACAAAAATGGGTTACGACACTTACTCGATCAAACCATATCACACCACACATTGTCCTCAAACGTCTCATTTCCAGCACATCCATCCTCCTGCGCACAACTCTATCCATAGCCCACGCCTCGCAACCATACAACATTGTTGGAACCACTATTCCTTCAAACATACCCATTTTTGCTTTCCGAGATAATGTTCTCGACTTCCACACATTCTTTAAGGCTCACAGGATTTTCGCCCCCTCCCCCACCCTATGATCCACTTCCGCTTCCATGGTTCCATCCGCTGACAGATCCACTCCCAGATATCTAAAACACTTTACTTCCTCCAGTTTTTCTCCATTCAAACTTACCTCCCAATTGACTTGACCCTCAACCCTACTGTACCTAATAACCTTGCTCTTATTCACATTTACTCTTAACTTTCTTCTTTCACACACTTTACCAAACTCAGTCACCAGCTTCTGCAGTTTCTCACATGAATCAGCCACCAGCGCTGTATCATCAGCGAACAACAAC
Source organism: Panulirus ornatus (assembly GCF_036320965.1). NCBI lineage: Eukaryota > Metazoa > Arthropoda > Malacostraca > Decapoda > Palinuridae > Panulirus > Panulirus ornatus. Next base: position 42,176,465 of record NC_092240.1, read on the forward strand.
TGACTCACTTCCCAAGCTCTCTCATCCCCAACAGACTTCATACTTGCCCCTCTTTCCAAAACTCTTGCATTCACCTCCCTAACAACCCCATCCATAAACAAATTAAACAACCATGGAGACATCACACACCCTTGCCGCAAACCTACATTCACTGAGAACCAATCACTTTCCTCTCTTCCTACACGTACACATGCCTTACATCATCGATAAAAACTTTTCACTGCTTCTAACAACTTCCCTCCCACACCATATATTCTTAATACCTTCCACATAGAATCTCTATCAACTCTATCATATGCCTTCTCCAGATCCATAAATGTTACATACAAATCCATTTGCTTTTCTAAGTATTTCTCACATACATTCTTCAAAGCAAACACCTGATCCACACATCCTCTACCACTTCTGAAACCACACTGCTCTTCCCCAAATCTGATGCTCTGTACATGCCTTCACCCTCTCAATCAATACCCTCCCATATAATTTACCAGGAATACTCAACAAACTTATACCTCTGTAATTTGAGCACTCACTCTTATCCCCTTTACCTTTGTACAATGGCACTATGCACGCATTCCGCCAATCCTCAGGCACCTCACCATGAATCATACATACATTAAATATCCTTACCAACCAGTCAATAATACAGTCACCCCCTTTTTTAATAAATTCCACTGCAGTACCATCCAAACCTGCTGCCTTGCCGGCTTTCATCTTCCGCAAAGCTTTTACTACCTCTTCTCTGTTTACAAAATCGTTTTCCCTAACCCTCTCATTTTGCACACCACCTCGAACAAAACACCCCATATCTGCCACTCTATCATCAAACACAATCAACAAACCTTCAAAATACTCACTCCATCTCCTTCTCACATCACCACTACTTGTTATCACCTCTCCATTTGCGCCCTTCACTGAAGTTCCCATTTGCTCCCTTGTCTTACGCACTTTATTTACCTCCTTCCAGAACATCTTTTTATTCTCCCTAAAATTTAATGATACTCTCTCACCCCAACTCTCATTTGCCCTCTTTTTCACCTCTTGCACCTTTCTCTTGACCTCCTGTCTCTTTCTTTTATACATCTCCCACTCAGTTGCATTTTTTCCCTGCAAAAATCGTCCAAATTCCTCTCTCTTCTCTTTCTCTAATAATATATATATATATATATATATATATATATATATATATATATATATATATATATATATATTTATATATATATATATATATTTAAAAGGTTATTTAATGTATGAATGACTCATGGTGAGGTACCTTAGGATTGGCGGAATGCTTGCATAGTACCAATGTACAAAGGCAAAGGGGATAAAAGGGAGTGCTCAAATTACAAAGGTATAAATTTGTTGAGTATTCCTGGGAAATCATATGGGCGGGTATTGATTGAGAGGGTGAAGGCATGTACAGATCATCAGATTGGGGAAGAGCAGTGTGGTTTCAGAAGTGGTAGACGATGTATGGATCAGGTGTTTGCTTTGAAGTATATGTGTGAGAAATACTTAGAAAAGCAAATGGTTTTCTATGTAGCATTTATGGATCTGGAGTTGATAGAGTTGATAGAGATGCTCTGTGGAAGGTATTAAGAATATATGGTGTGGGAGGCAAGTTCTTAGCAGCAGTGAAAATATATATATATATATATATATATATATATATATATATATATATATATATCTTTCTTTTCTTTCAAACTATTCGCCATTTCCCGCATTAGCGAGGTAGCGTTAAGAACAGAGGACTGGGCCTTTGAGGGAATACCCTCACCTGGCCCAATTTTCTGTTCCTTCTTTTGGGAAAAAAAAAAAAAAAAAAAAAAAATAAAAACGAGAGGGGAGGATTTCCAGCCCCCCGCTCCCTCCCCTTTTAGTCGCCTTCTACGACACGCAGGGAATACGTGGGAAGTATTCTTTCTCCCCTATCCCCAGGGATAATATATATATATATATATATATATATATATATATATTTTTTTTTTTTTTTTTTTTTTTTTATACTTTGTCGCTGTCTCCCGCGTTTGCGAGGTAGCGCAAGGAAACAGACGAAAGAAATGGCCCAACCCCCCCCCCCATACACATGTACATACACACGTCCACACACGCAAATATACATACCTACACAGCTTTCCATGGTTTACCCCAGACGCTTCACATGCCTTGATTCAATCCACTGACAGCACGTCAACCCCCGTATACCACATGACTCCAATTCACTCTATTCCTTGCCCTCCTTTCACCCTCCTGCATGTTCAGGCCCCGATCACACAAAATCTTTTTCACTCCATCTTTCCACCTCCAATTTGGTCTCCCTCTTCTCCTCGTTCCCTCCACCTCCGACACATATATCCTCTTGGTCAATCTCTCCTCACTCATTCTCTCCATGTGCCCAAACCATTTCAAAACACCCTCTTCTGCTCTCTCAACCACGCTCTTTTTATTTCCACACATCTCTCTTATATATATATATATATATATTTATTTTTCTTTATTTTATTTTGCTTTGTTGCTGTCTCCCGCGATAGCGAGGTAGCGCAAGGAAACAGACGAAAGAATGGCCCAACCCGCCCACATACTCATGTATATACATACACGTCCACACACGCAAATATACATACCTATACATCTCAATGTACACATATATATACACACACAGGCATATACATATATACACATGTACATAATTCATACTTTCTGCCTTTATTTGTTCCCATCGCCCCCCCGCCACACGTGGAATAACACCCCCTCCCCCCTCATGTGTGCGAGGTAGCGCTAGGAAAAGACAACAAAGGCCCCATTCGTTCACACTCAGTATCTAGCTGTCATGTAATAATGCACCGAAACCACAGCTCCCTTTCCACATTCAGCCCCACACAACTTTCCATGGTTTACCCCAGACGCTTCACATGCCCTGGTTCAATCCATTGACAGCACGTCGACCCCGGTATACCACATCGTTCCAATTTACTCCATTCCTTGCACGCTTTTCACCCTCTTGCATGTTCAGGCCCCGATCACTCAAAATCTTTTTCACTCCATCTTTCTACCTAAAATTCGGTCTCCCACTTCACCTCGTTCCCTCCACCTCTGACACATATATCCTCTTGGTCAATCTTTCCTCACTCATTCTCTCCAAGTGACGAAACCATTTCAAAACACCCTCTTCCGCTCTCTCAACCACACTCTTTTTATTTCCACACATCTCTCTTACCCTTACATTACTTACTCGATCAAACCACCTCACACCACATATTGTCCTCAAACATCTCATTTCCAGTACATACACCCTCCTGCGCACAACTCTATCCATAGCCCACGCCTCGCAACCATAAAACATTGTTGGAACCACTATTCCTTCAAACATACCCATTTTTGCTTTCCGAGATAATGTTCTCGACTTCCAAACATTCTTCAATGCTCTCAGAATTCTCGCCCCCTCCCCCACCCTACGATTCACTTCCGCTTCCATGGTTCCATCCTCTGCCAGATCCACTCCCAGATATCTAAAACACTTTACTTCCTCCAGTTTTTCTCCATTCAAACTTACCGCCCAATTGACTTGACCCTCAACCCTACTGTACCTAATAACCTTGCTCTTATTCACATTCACTCTTATCTTTCTTCTTTCACACACTTTACCAAACTCAGTCACCAGCTTCTGCAGTTTCTCACATGAATCAGCCACCAGCGCTGTATCATCAGCGAACAACAATTGACTCACTTCCCAAGCTCTCTCATCCCCAACAGACTTCATACTTGCCCCTCTTTCCAAAACTCTTGCATTCACCTCCCTAACAACCCCATCCATAAACAAATTAAACAACCATGGAGACATCACACACCCCTGCCGCAAACCTACATTCACTGAGAACCAATCACTTTCCTCTCTTCCTACACGTACACATGCCTTACATCCTCGATAAAAACTTTTCACTGCTTCTAACAACTTGCCTCCCACACCATATATTCTTAATACCTTCCACAGAGCATCTCTATCAAGTCTATCATATGCCTTCTCCAGATCCATAAATGCTACATACAAAATCCATTTGTTTTTCTAAGTATTTCTCACATACATTCTTCAAAGCAAACACCTGATCCACACATCCTCTACCACTTCTGAAACCACACTGCTCTTCCCCAATCTGATGCTCTGTACATGCCTTCACCCTCTCAATCAATACCCTCCCATATGATTTACCAGGAATACTCAACAAACTTATACCTCTGTAATTTGAGCACTCACTCTTATCCCCTTTGCCTTTGTACAATGGCACAATGCAAGTATTCCGCCAATCCTCAGGCACCTCACCATGAATCATACATACATTAAATAACCTTACCAACCAGTCAACAATACAGTCACCCTCTTTTTTAATAAATTCCACTGCAATATCATCCATACCTGCTGCCTTGCCGGCTTTCATCTTCCCTAAAGCTTTTACTACCTCTTCTCTATTGACCAAATCATTTTCCCTAACCCTCTCACTTTGCACACCACCTCGACCAAAACACACTATATCTGCCACTTTATCATCAAACACATTCAACAAACCTTCAAAATACTCACTCCATCTCCTTCTCACATCACCACTACTTGTTATCACCTCTCCATTAGCCCCCTTCACTGAAGCTCCCATTTGCTCCCTTGTCTTACGCACTTTATTTACCTCCTTCCACAACATCTTTATATATATATATATATATATATATATATATATATATATATATATATATATATATATATATATATATATATATATATATACATATAAAAAATGGGAAACAGAAGGAGTCACGCTGGGAGTGCTCATCCTCCTCGTAGACTCAGGTTGGGTGTCTAAATGTGTGTGGATGTAACCAAGATGTGAAAAAGCAGAGATAGGTAGTATGTATGAGGAAAGGAACCTGGATGTTTTGGCTCTGAGTGAAACGAAGCTCAAGGGTAAAGGGGAAGAGTGGTTTGGGAATGTCTTGGGAGTAAAGTCAAGGGTTAGTGAGAGGACAAGAGCAAGGGAAGGAGTAGCAATACTCCTGAAACAGGAGTTGTGGGAGTATGTGATAGAATGTAAGAAAGTAAATTCTCGACTAAAATGGGTAAAACTGTAAATTGATGGAGAGAGATCGGTGATTGTTGGTGCATATGCACCTGGGCATGAGAAGAAAGATCATGAGAGGCAAGTGTTTTTAGAGCAGCTGAATGAGTGTGTTAGTGGTTTTGATGCACGATTTGAATGCAAAAGTGAGTAATGTGGCAGTTGAGGGAATAATTGGTATACATGGAGTGTTCAATGTTGTAAATGGAAATGGTGAAGAGCTTGTAGATTTATGTGCTGAAAAAGGACGGGTGATTGGGAATACCTGGTTTAAAAAGCGAGATATACATAAGTATACGTATGTAAGTAGGAGAGATGGCCAGAGAGCGTTATTGGATTACGTGTTAATTGACAGGCGCGCGAAAGAGAGACTTTTGGATGTTAATGTGCTGAGAGGTGCAACTGGAGGGATGTCTGATCATTATCTTCTGGAGGCTAAGGTGAAGATTTGTATGGGTTTTCAGAAAAGAAGAGTGAATGTTGGGGTGAAGAGGGTGGTGAGAGTAAGTGAGCTTGGGAAGGAGACTTGTGTGAGGAAGTACCAGGAGAGACTGAGTACAGAATGGAGAAAGGTGAGAATAATGGAAGTAAGGGGAGTGGGGGAGGAATGTGATGTATTTAGGGAATCAGTGATGGATTGCGCAAAAGATGCTTGTGGCATGAGAAGAGTGGGAGGTGGGTTGATTAGAAAGGGTAGTGAGTGGTGGGATGAAGAAGTAAGATTATTAGTAAAAGAAAAGAGAGAGGAATTTGGACGATTTTTGCAGGGAAAAAATGCAATTGAGTGGGAGATGTATAAAAGAAAGAGACAGGAGGTCAAGAGAAAGGTGCAAGAGGTGAAAAAGATGGCAAATGAGAGTTGGGGTGAGAGAGTATCATTAATTTTTAGGGAGAATAAAAAGATGTTCCGGAAGGAGGTAAATAAAGTGCGTAAGACAAGGGAGCAAATGGGAACTTCGTGAAGGGCGCAAATGGGAAGGTGATAACAAGTAGTGATGATGTGAGAAGGAGATGGAGTGAGTATTTTGAAGGCTTGTTGAATGTGTTTGATGATAGAGTGGCAGATATAGGGTGTTTTGGTCTAGGTGGTGTGCAAAGTGAAAGGATTAGGTTGTAAAAGTTTTCCGGAAAGTGAAAGCCGGCAAGGCAGTAGGCTTGGATGGTATTGCAGTGGAATTTATTAAAAAAGGGAGTGACTGTATTATTGAATGGTTGGTAAGGTTATTTAATGTATGTATGACTCATGGTGAGGTGCCTGAGGATTGGCGGAATGCGTGCATAGTGCCATTGGACAAATGCAAAGGGGATAAGAGTGAGTGCTCAAATTTCAGAGGTATAAGTTTGTTGAGTATTCCTGGTAAATCATATGGGAGGGAATTGATTGAGAGCGTGAGGGCATGTACAGCTCATCAGATTGGGGAAGAGCAGTGTAGTTTCAGAAGTGGTAGAAGATGTGTGGATCAGGTGTTTGCTTTGAAGAATGTATGTGAGAAATACTTAGAAAAGCAAATGGATTTGTATGTAGCATTTATGGATCTGGAGAAGGCATATGATAGACTTGATAGAGATGCTCTGTGGAAGGTATTAAGAATATATGGTGTGGGAGGCAAGTTGTTAGAAGCAGTGAAATATTATATATATATATATATATATATTTATATATATATATATCATATGTTATATTATATATATCAATATTTATATATATATATATATATATATATTTATTTTTCTTTATTTTATTTTGCTTTGTTGCTGTCTCCCGCGATAGCGAGGTAGCGCAAGGAAACAGACGAAAGAATGGCCCAACCCGCCCACATACTCATGTATATACATACACGTCCACACACGCAAATATACATACCTCTACATCTCAATGTACACATATTTATACACACACAGACATATACATATATACACATGTACATAATTCATACTTTCTGCCTTTATTTGTTCCCATCGCCCCCCCGCCACACGTGGAATAACACCCCCTCCCCCCTCATGTGTGCGAGGTAGCGCTAGGAAAAGACAACAAAGGCCCCATTCGTTCACACTCAGTGTCTAGCTGTCATGTAATAATGCACCGAAACCACAGCTCCCTTTCCACATTCAGCCCCACACAACTTTCCATGGTTTACCCCAGACGCTTCACATGCCCTGGTTCAATCCATTGACAGCACGTCGACCCCGGTATACCACATCGTTCCAATTTACTCCATTCCTTGCACGCTTTTCACCCTCTTGCATGTTCAGGCCCCGATCACTCAAAATCTTTTTCACTCCATCTTTCTACCTAAAATTCGGTCTCCCACTTCACCTCGTTCCCTCCACCTCTGACACATATATCCTCTTGGTCAATCTTTCCTCACTCATTCTCTCCAAGTGACGAAACCATTTCAAAACACCCTCTTCCGCTCTCTCAACCACACTCTTTTTATTTCCACACATCTCTCTTACCCTTACATTACTTACTCGATCAAACCACCTCACACCACATATTGTCCTCAAACATCTCATTTCCAACACATACACCCTCCTGCGCACAACTCTATCCATAGCCCACGCCTCGCAACCATACAACATTGTTGGAACCACTATTCCTTCAAACATACCCATTTTTGCTTTCCGAGATAATGTTCTCGACTTCCAAACATTCTTCAATGCTCTCAGAATTCTCGCCCCCTCCCCCACCCTACGATTCACTTCCGCTTCCATGGTTCCATCCTCTGCCAGATCCACTCCCAGATATCTAAAACACTTTACTTCCTCCAGTTTTTCTCCATTCAAACTTACCGCCCAGTTGACTTGACCCTCAACCCTACTGTACCTAATAACCTTGCTCTTATTCACATTCACTCTTATCTTTCTTCTTTCACACACTTTACCAAACTCAGTCACCAGCTTCTGCAGTTTCTCACATGAATCAGCCACCAGCGCTGTATCATCAGCGAACAACAATTGACTCACTTCCCAAGCTCTCTCATCCCCAACAGACTTCATACTTGCCCCTCTATCCAAAACTCTTGCATTCACCTCCCTAACAACCCCATCCATAAACAAATTAAACAACCATGGAGACATCACACACCCCTGCCGCAAACCTACATTCACTGAGAACCAATCACTTTCCTCTCTTCCTACACGTACACATGCCTTACATCCTCGATAAAACCTTTTCACTGCTTCTAACAACTTGCCTCCCACACCATATATTCTTAATACCTTCCACAGAGCATCTCTATCAAGTCTATCATATGCCTTCTCCAGATCCATAAATGCTACATACAAAATCCATTTGTTTTTCTAAGTATTTCTCACATACATTCTTCAAAGCAAACACCTGATCCACACATCCTCTACCACTTCTGAAACCACACTGCTCTTCCCCAATCTGATGCTCTGTACATGCCTTCACCCTCTCAATCAATACCCTCCCATATGATTTACCAGGAATACTCAACAAACTTATACCTCTGTAATTTGAGCACTCACTCTTATCCCCTTTGCCTTTGTACAATGGCACAATGCAAGCATTCCGCCAATCCTCAGGCACCTCACCATGAATCATACATACATTAAATAACCTTACCAACCAGTCAACAATACAGTCACCCTCTTTTTTAATAAATTCCACTGCAATATCATCCATACCTGCTGCCTTGCCGGCTTTCATCTTCCCTAAAGCTTTTACTACCTCTTCTCTATTGACCAAATCATTTTCCCTAACCCTCTCACTTTGCACACCACCTCGACCAAAACACCCTATATCTGCCACTTTATCATCAAACACATTCAACAAACCTTCAAAATACTCACTCCATCTCCTCCTCACATCACCACTACTTGTTATCACCTGTCCATTAGCCCCCTTCACTGAAGCTCCCATTTGCTCCCTTGTCTTACGCACTTTATTTACCTCCTTCCACAACATCTTTATATATATATATATATATATATATATATATATATATATATATATATATATATATATATATATATATATATATATATATATATATATAAATATATTCCTCACGTGTCGTAGAAGGCGACTAGAGGGGATGGGAGCGGCGGGCCAGAAATCCTCCCCTCCATGTATTTTTAACTTTCTAAAAAATGGGAAACAGAAGGAGTCACGCTGGGAGTGCTCATCCTCCTCGTAGACTCAGGTTGGGTATCTAAATGTGTGTGGATGTAACCAAGATGTGAAAAAAGGAGAGATAGGTAGTATGTATGAGGAAAGGAACCTGGATGTTTTGGCTCTGAGTGAAACGAAGCTCAAGGGTAAAGGGGAAGAGTGGTTTGGGAATGTCTTGGGAGTAAAGTCAAGGGTTAGTGAGAGGACAAGAGCAAGGGAAGGAGTAGCAATACTCCTGAAACAGGAGTTGTGGGAGTATGTGATAGAATGTAAGAAAGTAAATTCTCGACTAAAATGGGTAAAACTGTAAATTGATGGAGAGAGATCGGTGATTGTTGGTGCATATGCACCTGGGCATGAGAAGAAAGATCATGAGAGGCAAGTGTTTTTAGAGCAGCTGAATGAGTGTGTTAGTGGTTTTGATGCACGATTTGAATGCAAAAGTGAGTAATGTGGCAGTTGAGGGAATAATTGGTATACATGGAGTGTTCAATGTTGTAAATGGAAATGGTGAAGAGCTTGTAGATTTATGTGCTGAAAAAGGACGGGTGATTGGGAATACCTGGTTTAAAAAGCGAGATATACATAAGTATACTTATGTAAGTAGGAGAGATGGCCAGAGAGCGTTATTGGATTACGTGTTAATTGACAGGCGCGCGAAAGAGAGACTTTTGGATGTTAATGTGCTGAGAGGTGCAACTGGAGGGATGTCTGATCATTATCTTGTGGAGGCTAAGGTGAAGATTTGTATGGGTTTTCAGAAGAGAAGAGTGAATGTTGGGGTGAAGAGGGTGGTGAGAGTAAGTGAGCTTGGGAAGGAGACTTGTGTGAGGAAGTACCTGGAGAGACTGAGTACAGAAATGGAGAAAGGTGAGAATAATGGAAGTAAGGGGAGTGGGGGAGGAATGTGATGTAATTAGGGAATCAGTGATGGATTGCGCAAAAGATGCTTGTGGCATGAGAAGAGTGGGAGGTGGGTTGATTAGAAAGGGTAGTGAGTGGTGGGATGAAGAAGTAAGATTATTAGTAAAAGAAAAGAGAGAGGAATTTGGACGATTTTTGCAGGGAAAAAATGCAATTGAGTGGGAGATGTATAAAAGAAAGAGACAGGAGGTCAAGAGAAAGGTGCATGAGGTGAAAAAGAGGGCAAATGAGAGTTGGGGTGAGAGAGTATCATTAATTTTTAGGGAGAATAAAAAGATGTTCCAGAAGGAGGTAAATAAAGTGCGTAAGACAAGGGAGCAAATGGGAACTTCGTGAAGGGCGCAAATGGGGAGGTGATAACAAGTAGTGATGATGTGAGAAGGAGATGGAGTGAGTATTTTGAAGGTTTGTTGAAAGTGTTTGATGATAGAGTGGCAGATATAGGGTGTTTTGGTCTAGGTGGTGTGCAAAGTGAAAGGGTTAGGTTGTAAAAGTTTTCCGGAAGATGAAAGCCGGCAAGGCAGTAGGCTTGGATGGTATTGCAGTGGAATTTATTAAAAAAGGGAGTGACTGTATTATTGAATGGTTGGTAAGGTTATTTAATGTATGTATGACTCATGGTGAGGTGCCTGAGGATTGGCGGAATGCGTGCATAGTGCCATTGGACAAATGCAAAGGGGATAAGAGTGAGTGCTCAAATTTCAGAGGTATAAGTTTGTTGAGTATTCCTGGTAAATCATATGGGAGGGAATTGATTGAGAGCGTGAGGGCATGTACAGCTCATCAGATTGGGGAAGAGCAGTGTAGTTTCAGAAGTGGTAGAAGATGTGTGGATCAGGTGTTTGCTTTGAAGAATGTATGTGAGAAATACTTAGAAAAGCAAATGGATTTCTATGTAGCATTTATGGATCTGGAGAAGGCATATGATAGACTTGATAGAGATGCTCTGTGGAAGGTATTAAGAATATATGGTGTGGGAGGCAAGTTGTTAGAAGCAGTGAAAGCTTTTATCGAGGATGTAAGGCATGTGCACGTGTAGGAAGAGAGGAAAGTGATTGGTTCTCAGTGAATGTAGGTTTGCGGCAGGGGTGTGTGATGTCTCCATGGTTGTTTAATTTGTTTATGGATGGGGTTGTTAGAGAGGTGAATGCAAGAGTTTTGGAAAGAGGGGCAAGTATGAAGTCTGTTGGGGATGAGAGAGCTTCGGAAGTGAGTCAGTTGTTGTTCGCTGATGATACAGCGCTGGTGGCTGATTCATGTGAGAAACTGCAGAAGCTGGTGACTGAGTTTGGTAAAGTGTGTGAAAGAAGAAAGTTAAGAGTAAATGTGAATAAGAGCAAGGTTATTTGGTACAGTAGGGTTGAGAGTCAAGTCAATTGGGAGGTAAGTTTGAATGGAGAAAAACTGGAGGAAGTAAAGTGTTTTAGATATCTGGGAGTGGATCTGGCAGCGGATAGAACCATGGAAGCGTAAGTGGATTATAGGGCGGGGGAGGGGGCGAAATTCCTGGGAGCCTTGAAGAATGTGTGGAAGTCGAGAACATTATCTCGGAAAGCAAAAATGGGTGTGTTTGAAGGAATAATGGTTCCAACAATGTTGTATGGTTGCGAGGCGTGGGCTATGGATACAGTTGTGCGCAGGAGGATGGATGTGCTAGAAATGAGATGTTTGAGGACAATGTGTGGTGTGAGGTGGTTTGATCGAGTAAGTAACGTAAGGGTAAGAGGGATGTGTGGAAATAAAAAGAGAGTTGTTGAGAGAGCAGAAGAGGGTTTTTTGAAATGGTTTGGGCACAAAGAGAAAATGAGTGAGGAAAGATCGACCAAGAGGATTTATGTGTCGGAGGTGGAGGGAACGAGTAGAAGTGGGAGACCAAATTGGAGGTGGAAAGATGGAGTGAAAAAGATTTTGTGTGATCGGGGCGTGAACATGCAGGAGGGTGAAAGGAGGGCAAGGAATAGAGTGAACTGGATCGATGTGGTATACCGGGGTTGACGTGCTGTCAGTGGATTGAATCAGGGCATGTGAAGCGTCTTGGGTAAACCAAGGAAAGCTGTGTAGGTATGTATATTTGCGTGTGTGGACTTGTATGTATATACATGTGTATGGGGGTGGGTTGGGCCATTTCTTTCGTCTGTTTCCTTGCGCTACCTCGCAAATGCGGGAGACAGCGACAAAGCAAAAAAAAAGAAAATATATATATATATATATATATATATATATATATATATATATATATATATATATATATATATCCCTGGGGATAGGGGAGAAAGAATACTTCCCACGTATTCCCTGCGTGTCGTAGAAGGCGACTAAAAGGGGAGGGAGCGGGGGGCTGGAAATCCTCCCCTCTCGTTTTTTTTTTTCTTTTTTTTTTTTTTAATTTTCCAAAAGAATGAACAGAGAAGGGGACCAGGTGAGGATATTCCCTCAAAGGCCCAGTCCTCTGTTCTTAACGCTACCTCGCTAATGCGGGAAATGGCGAATAGTTTGAAAGAAAGAAAGAAAAAGAATATATATATATATATATATATATATATATATATATATATATATATATATATATATATATATATATATATATTTATATACATATATATTTATATTATATTATATTATAAATAATTTAAAATATATATATACATATATATATATATATATATATATATATATATATATATATATATATATATATATATATATATATATATATATATATATATATATATATATATAAGGCGACTAAAAGGGAAGGGAGCGGGGGGCTGGAAATCCTCCCCTCTCATTTTTTTTTTAATTTTCCAAAAGAAGGAACAGAGAAGGGGGCCAGGTGAGGATATTCCCTCAAAGGCCCAGTCCTCTGTCCTTAACGCTACCTTGGTAATGCGGGAAATTTTGAATAGTATGAAAGAAAAGATATATATATATATATATTTATATATATATATATATATATATCTATATATATATATATATATATATATATATATATATATATATATATATATATATATATATATATATATATATATATATATATACATATATATATATATCTTTTCTTTTTTCTTTCAAACTATTCGCCATTTCCCGCATTAGCGAGGTAGCGTTAAGAACAGAGGACTGGGCCTTGAGGGAATACCCTCACCTGGCCCAATTCTCTGTTCCTTCTTTTGGAAAATTAAAAAAAAAATGAGAGGGGAGGATTTCCAGCCCCCCGCTCCCTCCCCTTTTAGTCGCCTTCTACGACACGCAGGGAATACGTGGGAAGTATTCTTTCTCCCCTATCCCCAGGGATAGGGGAGAAAGAATATATATATATATATATTTATATATATATATATATATATATATATATATATATATATATATATATATATATATATATATATATATATATATATATATATATATATGTACAATGGTCAGTTGATGTACAAGGAAGAGAGAAGGTAAGACGCCATTGGTAAACAAATGTTACCGGATGGTGGTGTTCGTGTTGGTCAGTTCGGGTCTGGCAACATACCTGCCATAAAATTTTTATTATGTGGACAGGAAAGGGAACTGTATACAAATTTTGCTTAGGACAAAGCTATCCATTTCATATAGAGCTTTACTAAAATCAATGTTACAGTATTTTGTGCATTTGATAGTAGAAGATTCAATTATATTTCTTGTGGTAAAGTAGTTACTGTTATTACTGAATTAGCGTTACTACACTCAATACAGTGGTCATAATTTCTAACATGAATAAACATAGAATTTGACTCATGTCCTGTTCTTATACTGTATGTATGTTGCTTAAGTCGAACACAGAAATCCTTACCAGTCAGCCCAACATAGAACATACTAAAGTTTTTACAAGGTATTCAGTAAACAGAGCCTCCAGAATTTTCTGGTGAGTTTTAGATATAGATCTTGTTATTGCTTGTGGGTACATTTACACTAAAGGATTTAAAACATCATATATATATATATATATATATATATATATATATATATATATATATATTTTTTTTTTATTATACTTTGTCGCTGTCTCCCGCTTTTGCGAGGTAGCGCAAGGAAACAGACGAAAGAAATGGCCCAACCCCCCCCCCCATACACATGTATATACATACGTCCACACACGCAAATATACATACCTACACAGCTTTCCATGGTTTACCCCAGACGCTTCACATGCCTTGATTCAATCCACTGACAGCACGTCAGCCCCGGTATACCACATCGCTCCAATTCACTCTATTCCTTGCCCTCCTTTCACCCTCATGCATGTTCAGGCCCCGATCACACAAAATCTTTTTCACTCCATCTTTCCACCTCCAATTTGGTCTCCCTCTTCTCCTCGTTCCCTCCACCTCCGACACGTATATCCTCTTGGTCAATCTTTCCTCACTCATTCTCTCCATGTGCCCAAACCACTTCAAAACACCCTCTTCTGCTCTCTCAACCACGCTCTTTTTATTTCCACACATGTCTCTTACCCTTACGTTACTCACTCGATCAAACCACCTCACACCACACATTGTCCTCAAACATCTTATTTCCAGCACATCCATCCTCCTGCGCACAACTCTATCCATAGCCCACGCCTCGCAACCATACAACATTGTTGGAACCACTATTCCTTCACACATACCCATTTTTGCTTTACGAGATAATGTTCTCGACTTCCACACATTCTTCAAGGCCCCCAGAATTTTCGCCCCCTCCCCCACCCTATGATCCACTTCCGCTTCCATGGTTCCATCCGCTGCCAGATCCACTCCCAGATATCTAAAACACTTCACTTCCTCCAGTTTTTCTCCATTCAAACTCACCTCCCAATTGACTTGACCCTCAACCCTACTGTACCTAATAACCTTGCTCTTATTCACATTTACTCTTAACTTTCTTCTTCCACACACTTTACCAAACTCAGTCACCAGCTTCTGCAGTTTCTCACATGAATCAGCCACCAGCGCTGTATCATCAGCGAACAACAACTGACTCACTTCCCAAGCTCTCTCATCCCCAACAGACTTCATACTTGCCCCTCTTTCCAAAACTCTTGCATTTACCTCCCTAACAACCCTATCCATAAACAAATTAAACAACCATGGAGACATCACACACCCCTGCCGCAAACCTACATTCACTGAGAACCAATCACTTTCCTCTCTTCCTACACGTACACATGCCTTACATCCTCGATAAAAACTTTTCACTGCTTCTAACAACTTTCCTCCTACACCATATATTCTTAATACCTTCCACAGAGCATCTCTATCAACTCTATATATATCAACTCTATATCCCTGGGGATAGGGGAGAAAGAATACTTCCCACGTATTCCCTGCGTGTCGTAGAAGGCGACTAAAAGGGGAGGGAGCGGGGGGCTGGAAATCCTCTCCTCTCGTTTTTTTTTAATTTTCCAAAAGAAGGAACAGAGAATTGGGCCAGGTGAGGGTATTCCCTCAAAGGCCCAGTCCTCTGTTCTTAACGCTACCTCGCTAATGCGGGAAATGGCGAATAGTTTGAAAGAAAAAAAAAAAAAATATATATATATATATATATATATATATATATATATATATATATATATATATATATATATAGATATATATATATATATATATATATATATATATATAGATATATATATATATATATATATATATATTTTTATATACATATATATATATATATATATATATATATATATATATATATATATATATATATATATATATATATATATATATATATATATATACATATAATATAACTCCAAAACTCCAACAGCCAGGATTGAACCCGGGACCCCTGTGCAACAGGCGGGAAAGCTACCGCTAGGCTATGGGCCTGGCTAATAGGAAGTAACTATTCGAATACTATGTACTCGAATACCCTTCATCTCATGTTGGTGAGGAACGGGGTGTCAGTGTCATTTCCTAACAGGCGCATATAGCCAGGAGATAGCATTTTATCGAGCCTAACTGGACAACGCGGAGGTATATGAATACGAACAAAGTGCCTAGGAACGCGCACCTTCATAGAACATACAAACCTCCAACAGCCAGGATCGAACCCGGGACCCTTGTGCAAGAGGCGGGAATGCTACCGCTAGGGTATGGGCCTCGCTGATAGGAAATAACTATTCGAATACTATGTACTCGAATACCCTTTGTCTCACGTTGGTGTGGAAGGCGAGAACATTATCTCGGAAAAAAATATTGGTACGTTTGAAGGAAAAGTGGTCTCAACAGTGTTATATGGATGCGATGCGTGGGCTATAGATAGAATTGTGCGGAGGAGGGTAGATGTGTTGGAAATGAAATGTTTGAGGACAATATGTGGCGTGAGGTGGTTTGATCGAGCAAGCAATGAAAGGGTAAAAGAGATGTGTGGTAATAAAGAGTGTGGTTGAGAGAGCAGAAGAGGGTGTTTTGAAATGGTTTGGTCTCAAGGAGAGAATGAATGAGGAAAGATTGGCAAAGAGGATATATGTGTCAGAGGCGGAGGGAACGAGGAGGAGTAGGAGACCAAATTGGAGGTGGAAGAATGGAGTGGAAAAGATTTTGAGTGATTGGGGCCTGAACATGCAGGAGGGTGAAAGGCGTGCAAGGAATAGAATGAATTGGAACGATGTGGTATACCGGGGTCGACGCGCTGTCAATGGATTGAACCAGGGCATGTGAAGCGTCTTGGGTAAACCATGGAAAGTTTTGTGGGGGCCTGGACGTGGATGGGGAGCTGTGGTTTCAGTGCATTATACATGACAGCTAGAGATTGAGTGTGAACGAATGTGGCCTTTGTTGTCTTTTCCTAGCGCTACCTCGCGTGCATGCGAGGGGAGGGGGTCGTCATTTCATGTGTGGCGGGGTGGCGACGGGAATAAATAAATGTGTATGTGGCGGGGGGGGGGGGCCTTTCTTTCGTCTGTTTCCTTGCGCTACATCGCTAACGCCGGCGATAGCGACAAAGTATAATAAAAAAGAAAAAAAAAGTACATATATATATATATATATATATATATATATATATATATATATATATATATATATATATATATATATATATATATATATATATATATATATATATATACCTATATATATATATATATATATATATATATATATATATATATATATATATATATATATATATATATATATATATATATATATATATATATATATATATATATATAGGTATATATATATCTATATATATATATATATATATATATATATATATATATATATATATATATATATATATATATATATATATATATATATATATATATATATATAGATATATATATATCTATATATATATATATATATATATATATATATATATATATATATATATATATATATATATATATATATATATATATATATATATATATATATATATATAAATATATATATATATATATATATATATATATATATATATATATATATATATATATATATATATATATATATATATATATAGGTATATATATATCTATATATATATATATATATATATATATATATATATATATATATATATATATATATATATATATATATATATATATATATATATATATATATATATATATATATATATATATATATATATATATATATATATATGTATATATATATATATATACATATATATATATATATATATATATATATATATATAGAGAGAGAGAGAGAGAGAGAGAGAGAGAGAGAGAGAGAGAGATAGAGAGATAGATTGAAAGATAGATGAATAGATATAGATGTAGATCTAAAAACACACACACACACACACACACACACACACACACACACACACACACACACACACGCATACACACACACACACACACACACACACACACACACACACACACACACACACACACGCACGCACACAACATCCACAAATACTCCCTCACATTTTGTCGGGAGTTCCAGGCACAGCAACTCTTCCGGAAAATTCAATTACTGAGAGTGTGATACTGCGTAATGAAAGCCGGCAATTAGTTCCTGGCCGAGCCTGTTATTAATCATGTCTGAGGTGGTGGAAGGGGGAGGAGGAGAGGGGAGTAGAGCGACCCGTTCCTGTACTCCTCCCCACTTCTCTTACCACCTCAGGCGAGGGGGGAGTTATCTAATATTTAAGTAGACTCCCCCACCAACCCCCCTTACCTCCTCTCCTCTGTGCGCCTCCACCTCGCTGATCCCTCCAACACTATAGATGAAGAGAAAGCTATTCCTCCATGCACTCTACGCTACAGCAGGGTAAGTTGCCGTCCTCGCTCTTGCGGTCACTACATCCCCCCCCTCTACAATATGCATTGTCGCTCCTCTCCCCTACAATATACAGTGTTGCTGCTCTCGCCCCTAAAGTACACAGTGCCGCTACTCTCGCCCCTACAATATACAGTGTCGCTACTCTCGCCCCTACAATATGCGGTGTCGATACTCTCGCCCTTACAATATACAGTGTCGCTACTCTCGCCCCTACAATATACGGTGTCGATACTCTCGCCCTTACGATATACAGTGTCACTACTCTCGCCCCTACAATACACAGTGTCGCTAATTTCGTCTCTACAATATACAGTGTGACTCCTCTCGCCCCTACATTATACAGTGCCGCTACACTCCCCCTACAATATACAGTGTCGCCACAGCCCTCCTACAATACAGAGTGTTGCTACTCTCGCTCCTACCATATACAGTGTCGCCACACTCCCCCTACAATATACAGTGTCAATACTCTCGTTCCTACAATATACGGTGTCGCTACACTCCCCCTACAATAAACTGTCACTCATTCATCCGTACAATATACTCTGTCATTACACTGACCCTTACAATATACTGTGTAGTGCACTCACCTCTACAATTTAATGTGTCACCACACTCACCCCTACAATGTACTTTGTTACTACATTGACCCTTACAATATACTGTGTAGTACACTCATCTCTATAATCTAATGTGTCACTAAACTCACCCCTGCAATATGCCTTGTTATTACATTGACCCTTACAATATACTGTGTAGTACACTCACCTTTAAAATCTACTGTCATTGCACTCACCCCTACAATATAGTATATCACTACACTCATCCCCCACAATAAACTGTGTCACTACACTCACCCCTACAATTTACTGTGTCAGTGCACTCATCCCAACAATATATTTCTATTGAAATATAGAGAGCATTATGAAACGGAAAAAGACAAGACAAGGAAAAGTATTTACGAATTTTGGGGAAAGTGAAAAACCTGTCTTTTGAAATATGCCAGGTTATAGATACTGGGAGAGATACGAGATGGTAGAGAGCTCCAAGGCTTCCACGGGTAGGGAAAGGAGCAGTCATCAAAACGGCCTACCCTTGAGTTACCAACGGCCACACAATTACCATGTGGCGTAGCAGCTTGCCTAGTATTGCATGGTGTAGCAGACAGCTCTCGAGAGCAAAAATCAAATAATACCTACAGAAGCGGGAGAGTGAACCAACATTGCGGCATAGGGCAAAGGGGTCAAGTTTGGAGATAATCCTGGGACAGTTTCTATGGCGGACTGCTTTCGACTCAGCTGTGTCAAGTAAGGATGCAGAGCCAGAACCACTCCAAATGTGAGAGCAGAACTTCATACAAGGATGAACTTGGATACCCTTGGATAAACGGAGGAACTGTTCAGCAAAAAGAAATTTTGACATCTAAACAGGACACCCAGTTTCTTAGACGTAGACGTAAATATTCCCGTAATGTGGTTTCCAAGAAAGAGTGGATGTTACAGTAATACCACGTATATTCACAGAGTTAAGAGTTGGAATTACAGAACTGTCAAAGGAAAGACGAGAGTTGTGAGGAGTATTTGATAGGGATGCGGGTAGAAACTGGGTTTTGTGTCTCACACTATGATATCCCGTCCAAGACTGACTTTATTGAGGAAGCTGTGTCAAGAGGAGATGCGGATCGAGTGAGAGAAGAGGTAACAGAACTGAAGGATGTGGATGAATCTAATGTTGAGTCGTCAGCGTATGAGTGCATTGGATTAATTGTGGCGGAGAGGAAATCGTTGACAAAAAAGGATATAAAGTGCAGGTTACAGGGAAGAACCTTGAGAGATACCGCCGTTGATAGAGAAAAGGGGGTAGGCTGATCCATCAACAAATACAGAGATAGATCGGTTGGAGAGGAAGCTAGATATGAAGGAGGAAAGTGAGGGAGGGAAGCTAAGAGAAGGGGAGCTTAGAGATGAGACCCCGATGCCACACCCTGTCAAAAGCCTTAGATATGTCAAGGGCAACTACACATGACTCCCCCAAATTTTTCTGGGATGATGACCAGACATAGTAAGATAGGAAAGAATATCACCAGTGGATCTCGCCTTACGGAAGCCATGCTGGTGATCAGAGAGAAGATTGTGATTATCGAGGTGTTTAAGGATATAGGAATTGAGGAGGGATTCACAGACTTTGTAAAAGGTATGTGTTAACGCAATAGGACGATAAAGGGATCAGAATGGTCAATTCTTCTTAAGGATAGGATGTATCAATGTATGCTTCCAAGGAGAAGGAAAAGTCTTGGTTATTTAAAAGAAACGGATCAGACGAGCAAGCACAGGTGCAAATTCAGAGGCACACTCTTTCAGTACACGGGGATGGATGCCATCATCAGTAAAAGCCTTGCTTGTGTCTAAAGAAATAAGCGCTTTTCGGACAGTCTGAAAAGAGATTACGGGAAGAAGCATAGGGTTAGTAAGATGAACATCAGGGGGTGAAGGAATGTTAGAGTAATCCAAAATGAAGTTAGAGGAGAAACGGGAACCAAAGTGAGTTGCTTTGTCTACGGGAGAGACAGCTGTAGTACTGTCAGAGCGGAAAAGTAAAGGAAAGGTAGAGCGACAGAAGTTGTTGGAGATGCCCTTAGCTAAAGACCAGAAAAACTTATCAGTGGATGACGAGAAGAGGATCTCGCAATTCCTTTGAACAAAGGAATGCTTTCCCTCACGTATAACGTGCTTGCAGTGATTACGAGCAATGATAAAAGCTGAATGGGCGCCAGAGGAAGGAGAGTTTTTCCAAGCCCGATATGCCTGATCCCTTGTCTTGAATGGCCTCAAAACAGGAAAGGTTGGACCAAGGTTTGGATGAAGAGGTGTCATGGAGGAAGTAGGGATAAATGCTTCCATTCCTGCAAGAATAACCTCTGTTCGGCGGAGATAGAAGCGTACTCACATAAGAGACAGTAGTTTACCCAAGGAAAGTCATAAAAGAAGTTAGGTAAGTTATTCCAGTTAGCTTCGTTCAGGTTTCCAGTAATTACGCTCAGAAGAGGCT
This sequence comes from Panulirus ornatus, assembly GCF_036320965.1. Classification (NCBI taxonomy): domain Eukaryota; kingdom Metazoa; phylum Arthropoda; class Malacostraca; order Decapoda; family Palinuridae; genus Panulirus; species Panulirus ornatus. Next base: position 42,197,977 of record NC_092240.1, read on the forward strand.
GCTGGAGGGAGAGGTGCCGATAGAATAGTTACATTTATGAGAGTGTGATCAGATGAACCAATTGGGGGCGACAATGTGTCTTTACAGCGGGATGGAATAGAGGTAAAAAATAAATCCAGAATATTAGGAGAGTAGTCACAGCTGTCAGGTATATGGGTTGGGTGGAAGATAAGTTGCTTTAAACCACTGAGAATGGAGAAAGTGAGGACTTCAATCCCTACACCATCCGTATGGAAGAAATTCAACCATTCCCTATGGTGAACGTTGAAATCCCCGAGGTTGAAGATCTCGGCTTGCAGGTCAGAGGATGTCACAGTCTCATGGCAGGAGTTTAGATACTCGAAGGAAGATATAAAATCTGTAGAACTAGGAGAGCAGTAGGCGAAACAGAAGAAAATTATGGTAGTAGGAACACAGACCTTGAGCCACATAATATCAGAGTTTGGAGACTCAAGGTCCTCGAGACGTGAAACAGGTGTGTCACTACACTTGAGCCTACAATTTACTGTATCACTACATTCAACCCTAGAATTTACCGTCACTACATCCATCCCTAAATTTACTGTGTCACTACATTCAACCCTACAATTTACTGTCATTACATTCATCCCCACAATTTACTGTGTCACTACATTCATCCCTAAATTTACTGTATCACTATATTCAACCCTACAATTTACTGTCAGTACATTCATCCATAAAATTTACTGTCACTACATTGAACCCTACAATTTATTGTATTACTTTATTCAACCCTACAATTTACTGTGTCACTACATTCAACCCTACAATTTACTGTGTGAATATATTCAACCCCACAAATCACTGTGTCATTACATTCCACCCTACAATTTACTGTCACTACATTCAACCCTACAAATTACTGTGTCACTACATTCAACCCTACAAATTACTGTGCCAATACATTCAACCCCACAGTTTTCGCATCTACCTGCGATGTGCCTCACCTCCCTCCCCAGCATCATATACCACCTGCTACTTGCCTACATTTCTCTTCATTTCTCCAGTTCCTTTCCTTCCCCACACATCGGCTTCCCTACGATCTTACCTCCTCTCGTTCCTTACCTTCTCGTTGTACCTTCGGCCTCCCCCTTAGCGCGTCCCAGCGATACCCGTCCCGTCCTCCCTAACAATATACCTGCCTGACTTCCTTATACTAAAGTCTACAGCCACCTTCACCATCCCATCTTTCTGTCCTCACCTTTCAATCCTTTATCATAAATCTCACTAGCACTGTCATCACGGGAAAACGTCATCGTGGGTTCTTGTAGGTTGCTCTCTCTCTCTCTCTCTCTCTCTCTCTCTCTCTCTCTCTCTCTCTCTCTCTCTCTCTCTCTCTCTCTCTCTCTCTCTCTCTCTCTCTCTCTCTCTCTCTCTCTCTCTCGTCCCTGATGGACAAGCTGCCAGCAGAACTTTTCCATCAAGGCGGCTGCCACACCCTCCCAACTTGGATTTTCTTGTCGTTAGCGTACGACGTCACGAGTCTTGGCTTTTGTCAAAAGCTATTCACAAGTACTCAGAACTAGCACACCTCATTCTCTCCAATTTATAAATGTATATCCTCTTAGATATTCTCTCCTCTTTCGCCCTCTCCTTACGTCCGACCCATTTCAGCACTTACTTTTCAATTCTCTCAGTTCTCTCGTCTCACTACCACACCTTTCTGTTACACTGTCATCCTCATCACGATCAACCCAACCCCTCAACACAACACTGGCGTTTCATTTCCACCACACTATCTGTATTTACCAATAAAGATGCAGGTCATGTTCTGGAGCCAGTTCTACGGCTAAATGAGGACAACATCCCACAACATTGATATGAAAAGTTAAAGATTTACTATCAGCACTAAATGGGACAATCAATAGCAAAAACTAAGATGCTTAATTCCTTCACCGATCTTTTCATTAAGTCGCTTGTTACAGGGAAAGTTACAGATTCCAAAGAAATGGAAGTCTGCCATTCTAACATCGATATTCAAAACAGGCAATTGATGTCAGTGCATGAAAATTATTGCCCGATTAACTCAACATTTGTGGCTCGTAAACTTAACAAGAATATCATTCGGGATGAGATTGTGAACCAGTTAGAGAACCACCTCTTGAGAAACGATTCCCAACATGATTTTAGACGAAATCGATCATGGCTGACAAATCTGCTGATTTCCTTTATGATAACAAGCCACAGTTATGATGACAGTAAAGCAGCTGATGTCATCAATTTAGATGTTCAAAAAGCATTTGGTAAAGTTCCACATCACAGGTTGCAAGCAAGAGCTAAGTCACAAGGTATCGATGGAGTTGTAATTCGGCGGTTACAAAACTGGTTTACAGGCCGTAGGCAAAATAGTGATGATGACAGAGTAGTGATGATGACAGAGTAGTGATGATGACCAAACCTATGAATAGTTAGACATGACTAGTGATGTGCCAATGGAATCAGTTCTGGTACCGGCCTCTTCCACACCTATATCAGTGGCTGCGTCGTAAACCATCAAGAGTCACAAACGATAAAAAGCTGGGAAACAAATCTGCAACAGAAACTGAACCTCTGCAACTTCACAGTGATCTAGACAAGCTGATGGACTAGACTCACAAGGGGCAAATTAATCTTGATTTTGATTAGTGCAAATATTCTACAAATCAGTTGTAGAAATGGAGTTATAAACTACATTATGAATTCTGTTGAGCCACACAAGGTAACTGAGGAAAAAGACTTGGGCTTTATATTCTGTGGTAACCTAAACACAAGTAAACTGCACAGAATTAGATCAAAACGCTAAGAAAATTCTTGGATTCACTAGTTGGGCTTTGGCTCTGAAATCTAAGGATGTAGTCATCATTCTTTATAATTCACCGGCATGTGCTTCCTTACCTTGATTATCTATATCTAATTTTGGTCATGCTGCACAGATGAGACACAGACAATAGGAAAAGTATAGCAGTGAGCGCCCAAGATGCTTCTCGGACTGTGAAACAGATCCTGTGAGAACCGAATCAACATAAACATATACACCCAAGAAAAGGTTAAGAGATGATTTTATACAGTTATCTAGAATAATAAAAGTCTTTGATGTTCCTGATCTAAGATGCTGCTCAAGCCTAGGATTGTCTTTAATTCATTTGCAGTACTGGACACAAACTCAGGAACAAACGTTCTCCTTCGAATGAGGTGAAAAAGTACACTTTCTTCAACGGTGGTTAACAAATGGAATGATTTACCAGTCAGAGTAGGTGAGAGCAGCATCAGGGATACGTTGAAGAACACATTTGATGAATATTCCGCTTCCAAATCCACGACTGACATTATTTGCTCCTAAATTACATGAATCCTCTGCGTGCTTTTTTCCTCTCATTCCTGCAGTCTCTGAGGTTCTGATCTTTTCCACTTCTCACACAGCCTCAAAAGAACTAAATGGACTTTTACGGTTGGATTTCCAGCGTATCACCACCACAAGTCCCTCACCACCACTTACGCCACTCTAACAGTCACCACTGTTGCTCCGACTCTATATCTGTCTCTCACCATCATCACTACTATTATCGTTTCATCAACACAACTACCAACCACTACCATCCCGGCAACAATTGCTCTGCCGCTGCCTCACACGGCACCAGCCGTCACTCAACACCTCCCACTATAGGCCTCACACACGTCCTCAGCACCACACTAGCTTCTGGATCGTCACCCTGTAGGTCGGGACGTGACCTCTCCACCTCAATGATTCATGGTTCCCGCCTACAGCCTTCTCCCCATCCTCCTCTCCTCCGGCAACATCTTCCACATCTCCCACATCCCACCCTAGCCCTCAAAACATCAAAGGCATGGCAGCAGACGTCGCTGGCCCTACAGAACACCATGCTCGTGACCTGACGAACAAGGAGGGACGGGAACCTCGACTCTGCTTGTGCCTGTCAAAACCGTGGCCATGGCGTGACCTACAACCACGTGCCTGGACCAACACATTTTTGTCCTCAGGCGCATTCAGTCAACACAATCAAGGATGACTACACACACACCATGAGGAACTTTGAGAGAAGGGAAACAGAGCTAACATGGAAAATACCAGAATACACTGATAATTTTTCCAAGCGCTACCGCGATGCAGCAGGGGATAGCGATGATGTTTCCTGTGGTACGGGGTAGCGACATGGAATGGATGAACGCAAGCAAGTATGAATATTTACATGTTTACATATATATATATATATATATATATATATATATATATATATATATATATATATATATATATATATATATATATATATATATATATATATATAAATATATATATATATATATATATATATATATATATATATATATATATATATGTATATATATATATATATATATATATATATATATATATATATATATATATATATATATATATATATATATATATATATATATATATATATGATAGAGTTGATAGAGATGCTCTGTGGAAGGTATTAAGAATATATGGCGTGGGAGGCAAGTTGTTAGAAGCAGTGAAAAGTTTTTATCGAGGATGAAAGGCATGTGTACGTGTAGGAAGAGAGGAAAGTGATTGGTTCTCAGTGAATGTAGGTTTGCGGCAGGGGTGTGTGATGTCTCCATGGTTGTTTAATTTGTTTATGGATGGGGTGGTTAGGGAGGTGAATGCAAGAGTTTTGGAAAGAGGGGCAAGTATGAAGTCTGTTGGGGATGAGAGCTTGGGAAGTGAGTCAGTTGTTGTTCGCTGATGATACAGCGCTGGTGGCTGATTCATGTGAGAAACTGCAGAAGCTGGTGACTGAGTTTGGTAAAGTGTGTGAAAGAAGAAAGTTAAGAGTTAATGTGAATAAGAGCAAGGTTATTAGGTACAGTAGGGTTGAAGGTCAAGTCAATTGGGAGGTGAGTTTGAATGGAGAAAAACTGGAGGAAGTGAAGTGTTTTAGATATCTGGGAGTGGATCTGGCAACGGATGGAACCATGGAAGCGGAAGTGGATCATAGGGTAGGGGAGGGGGCGAAAATTCTGGGAGCCTTGAAGAATGTGTGGAAGTCGAGAACATTATCTCGGAAAGCAAAAATGGGTATGTTTGAAGGAATAGTGGTTCCAACAATGTTGTATGGTTGCGAGGCGTGGGCTATGGATATATATATATATATATATATATATATATATATATATATATATATATATATATATATATAGAAGCAGTGAAAAATTTTTATCGAGGATGTAAGGCATGTGTACGTGTAGGAAGAAAGGAAAGTGATTCGTTTTCAGTGAATGTAGGTTTGCGGCAGGGGTGTGTGATGTCTCCATGGTTGTTTAATTTGTTTATGGATGGGGTTGTTAGGGAGGTGAATGCAAGAGTTTTGGAAAGAGGGGCAAGTATAAAGTCTGTTGGGGATGAGAGAGCTTGGGAAGTGAGTCAGTTGCTGTTCGCTGATGATACAGCGCTGGTGGCTGATTCATGTGAGAAACTGCAGAAGCTGGTGACTGAGTTTGGTAAAGTGTGTGAAAGAAGAAAGTTAAGAGTAAATGTGAATAAGAGCAAGGTTATTAGGTACAGTAGGGTTGAGGGTCAAGTCAATTGGGAGGTGAGTTTGAATGGAGAAAAACTGGAGGAAGTGAAGTGCTTTAGATATCTGGGAGTGGATCTGGCAGCGGATGGAACCATGGAAGCGGAAGTGAATCATAGGGTGGGGGAGGGGCGAAAATTCTGGGAGCCTTGAAGAATGTGTGGAAGTCGAGAACATTATCTCGGAAAGCAAAAATGGGTATGTTTGAAGGAATAGTGGTTCCAACAATGTTGTATGGTTGCGAGGCGTGGGCTATTGATAGAGTTGTGCGCAGGAGGATGGATGTGCTGGAAATGAGATGTTTGAGGACAATGAGTGGTGTGAGGTGGTTTCATCGAGTAAGTAACGTAAGGGTAAGAGAGATGTGTGGAAATAAAAAGAGCGTGGTTGAGAGAGCAGAAGAGGGTGTTTTGATATGGTTTGGGCACATGGAGAGAATCAGTGAGGAAAGATTGATCAAGAGGATATATGTGTCGGAGGTGGAGGGAACGAGGAGAAGAGAGAGACCAAATTGGAGGTGGAAAGATGGAGTGAAAAAGATTTTGTGTGATCGGGGCCTGAACATGCAGGAGGGTGAAAGGAGGGCAAGGGATAGAGTGAATTGGAGCGATGTGGTATACCGGGGTTGACGTGCTGTCAGTGGATTGAATCAAGGCATGTGAAGCGTCTGGGGTAAACCATGGAAAGCTGTGTAGGTATGTATATTTGCGTGTGTGGACGTATGTATATATATGTGTATGGGGGTGGGTTGGGCCATTTCTTTCGTCTGTTTCCTTGCGCTACCTCGCAAACGCGGGAGGCAGAGGCAAAAAAAAAAAAAAATATATATATATATATATATATATATATATATATATATATATATATATATATATATATATAAATATATATATATATATATATATATATATATATATATATATATATATATATATATATATATATATATATATATATATATATATATATATATATATATATATATATATATATATATATATATACACAAACACAAATATATACATATATACGCATGTGCATAATTCATACTGTCTGCCTTTATTCATTCCCATCGCCACCTCGCAACACACGGAATAACAACCCCCTCCCCCCTCATGTCTGCGAAGTAGCGCTAGGAAAAGACAACAAAGGCCCCATTCGTTCACACTCAGTCTCTAGCTGTCATGTGATAATGCACCGAAACCACAGCTTCCTTTCCACATCCAGGCCCCACAGAACTTTCCATGGTTTACCCCAGACGCTTCACATGCCCTGGTTCAATCCATTGACTGCAAGTCCACCCCGCTATACCACATCGTTCCAATTCACTCTATTCCTTGCACACCTTTCACCCTCCTGCATGTTCAGGACCCGATCACTGAAAATCTTTTTCACTCCATCTTTCCACCTCTAATTTGGTCTCCCACTTCTCGTCACCTCCACCTGTGACACATATATACTCTTGGTCAATCTTTCCTTACTCATTTTCTCCATGTGACCAAACCATTTCAAAACACCCTCTTCTGCTCTCTCAACCACACTCTTTTTGTTACCACACATCTCGCTTACCCTATTATTACTTACTCGATCAAACCACCTCACACCACATATTGTCCTCAAACATCTCATTTCCAGCACATCCACCCTCCTGCGCACAACTCTATCCATAGCCCACGCCTCGTAACCATACAACATTGTTGGAAACACTATTCCTTCAAACATACCCATTTTTGCTTTCCGAGATAATGTTCTCGACTTCCACACATTCTTCAAGACTCCCAGAATTATCGCCCCCTCCCCAACACTATGATTCACTGCCGCTTCCATGGTTCCATCCGCTGCCAAATCCACTCAAAGATATCTAAAACACTTCACTTCCTCCAGTTTTTCTCCATTCGAACTTACCTCCCAATTGACTTGATCCTCAACCCTACTGTACCTAATAACCTTGCTCTTATTCACATTTACTCTCAACTTTCTTTTTCCACACACTTTACCAAACTCAGTCACCAGCTTCTGCAGTTTCTCACAGGAATCAGCCACCAACGCTGTATCATCAGCGAACAACAACTGCCTCACTTCCCAAGCTCTCTCGTCCCCAATAGACTGCATACTTGCCCTTCTTTCCAGAACTCTTGCATTCACCTCCCTAACAACCCCATCCATAAACAAATTAAACAACCATGGAGACATCACACACCTCTGCCGCAAACCTACATTCACTGAGAACCAGTCACTTTCCCCTCTTCCTACACGTACACATGCGTTACATCTTCGATAAAAACTTTTCACTGATTCTAACAACTTGACTCCTACACCATATATTCTTAGTACCTTCCACAGAGCATCTCTTTCAACTCTATCATATGTCTTCTCCAGAACCATAAATGCTACCTACAAATCCATTTGCTTTTCTAAGTATTTCTCACATACATTCTTCAAAGCAAACACCTGATCCATACATCCTCTACCACTTCTGAAACCACACTCCTCTTCCCCAATCTGATGCTCTGTACATGCCTTCACCCTCTCAATCAATACCCTCCCATATAATTCACCACGAATACTCAACAAACTTATACCTCAGTAATTTGAGCACTCACTCTTATCCCCTTTGCCTTTGTACAGTGGCACTATGCACGCATTCCGCCAATCCTCAGGCACCTCACCATGAATTATACATACATTAAATAACCTTGCCAACCAGTCAACAATGCAGTCACTACCTTTTTTGATAAATTCCACTGCAATACCATCCAAACCTGCTACCTTGCCGGCTTTCATCTTCCGCAAAACTTTTACTACCTCTTCTCTGTTTACCAAATCATTTTCCCTAACCCTCTCACTTTGCACACCACCTCGACCAAAACACCCTATATCTGCCACTCTATCATCAAACACATTCAACAAACCTTCAAAATACTCACTCCATCTCTTTCTCACATCACCACTACCTGTTATCACTTCCCCATTAGCCCCCTTCACTGAAGTTCCCATTTGCTCCCTTGTCTTACGAACTTTATTTACCTCCTTCCAGAACATCTTTTTATTCTCCCTAAACTTTAATGATACTCTCTCACCCCAACTCTCATTTGCCCTCTTTTTCACCTCTTGCACCTTTCTCTTGACCTCCTGTCTCTTTCTTTTATACATCTCCCACTCATTTGCATTTTTTCCCTGCAAAAATCGTCCAAATGCCTCTCTCTTCTCTTTCACTAATAATCTTACTTCTTCATCCCACCACTCACTACTCTTTCTAATCAACCCACCTCCCACGCTTCTCATGCCACAAGAATCTTTTTGCAAGCCATCACTGCTTCCCTAAATATATCCCATTCCTCCCCCACTCCCCTTAACTCCTTTGTTCTCACCTTTATCCATTCTGTACTCAGTCCCTCCTGGTACTTCCTCACACAAGTCTCCTTCCCAAGCTCACTTACTCTCACCACCCTCCTCACCCCAACATTCACCCTTCTTTTCTGAAAGCCCATACAAATCTTCACCCTCGCCTCCACAAGATAATGATCAGACATCCTTCCAGTTGCACCTCTCAGCACATTAACATCCAAAAGTCTCTCTTTCGCGCGCCTGTCAATTAACATGTAATCCAATAACGCTCCCTGGCCATCTCTCCTACTTACATACGTATACTTATGTATATCTACATGTATACATATATATATATATATATATATATATATATATATATATATATATATATATATACATATATATATATATATATATATATATATATATATATATATATATATATATATATATATATATATATATATGTATGTATACATTAGTCTACTTTATACTTGCACCTTAGATAGTGAGATAGATAGTAATTCTGGTTCATCAAAAAAGTCTAAAGTAATGGTAAAGGTCACAATGAGAAACTGATGGTAGGTGCTGAGAGCTTTGCTTTTTGTTAGCCATAACTGTAATATTTTCTTGCAGTTTACCTATAATTTCATTAATTTTTTGACAGTGTGGATAGATTACCAGAAGTTTGTTTTTTCTTTCTGAAGAATTTTTGTATCTTGTTGAATCTTGCAGATGTCACAGGAGGCGACTAAGAGGGGAGAGAGTGGTGGGTTGGAAATCCTCCCCACCCATTTTTTGATTTTTCCAAAATATGTAATAGAGAAGGGGGCCAGGTCGGGATATTCCCTTTTGGGCTCAGTCCTCTGTTCTTGGCGCTGCCTTGCTAACATGGGAAATGGTGCTTCGCATCCCCTGGCTCATTCCATTGACAGCACGTTGACCCTGGTATACCACATCGTTCCGAGTGACTATATTATTTGCACGCCTCTAACCATTCTGTATGTTAGGCCAAGATCGATCACTCAAAATCTTTTTCACACAGTCCTTCCACCGCCAGTTTGGTCTTCTGCTTTCCCTTGTTACCTTCACCTCTGACACGTATATCTTTTTTGGCAGTCTTTCCTCTCATTCTCTCCATGTGTCCAAACCATTTCAACACACCTGCTCTCTCAACCACACTTTTCTATGTATATATATATATATATATATATATATATATATATATATATATATATATATATATATAGTCTTTTTTTATTTGCTTTGTCGCTGTTTCCCGCGTTTCCGAGGTAGCGCAAGGAAACAGACGAAAGAAATGGCCCAACCCACCTCCATACACATGTGTATACACACACGTCCACACACGCAAATATATATACCCATACATCTCAATGTACACATATATATACACACACAGACACATACATATATACACATGCACACAATTCACACTGTCTGCTTTATTCATTCCCATCGCCACCTCGCCACACACGGAATAACATCCCCCTTCCCCCTGAAGTATGCGAGGTAGCGCTAGGAAAAGACAACAAAGGCCACATTCGTTCACATTCAGTCTCTAGCTGTCATGCAATAAAGCCCGAAATCACAGCTCCCTTTCCACATCCAGGCCCCACAAAACTTCCCATGGTTTACCCCAGACGCTTCACATGCCCTGATTCAATCCTTTGACAGCACGTCGACCCCGGTATACCACATCGATCCAATTCACTCTATTCCTTGCCCGTCTTTCACCCTCCTGCATATTCAGGCCCCGATCACTCAAAATCTTTTTCACTCCATCTTTCCACCTTCAATTTGGTCTCCCACTTCTCCTCGTTCCCTTCACCTCCGACACATATATCCTCTTGGTCAATCTTTCCTCACTCATTCTCTCCATGTGCCCAAACCATTTCAAAACAACCTCTTCTGCTCTCTCAACCACGCTCTTTTTATTTCCATACATCTCTCTTACCGTTACATTACTTACTCGATCAAACCACCTCACACCACATATTGTCCTCAAACATCTCATTTCCAGCACATCCACCCTCCTGCGCACAACTCTATCCATAGCCCACGCCTCGCAACCATACAACATTGTTGGAACCACTATTCCTTCAAACATACCCATTTTTGCTTTCCGAGATAATGTTCTCGACTTCCACACATTCTTCAAGGCTTCTAGGATTTTCGCCCCCTCCCCCACACTATGATTCACTTCCGCTTCCTTGGTTCCATCCGCTGCCAGATCCACTCCCAGATATCTAAAACACTTTACTTCCTCCAGTTTTTCTCCATTCAAACTTACCTCCCAATTGACTTGACCCTCAACCCTACTGTACCTAATAACCATGCTCTTATTCACACTTACTCTTAACTTTCTTCTTTCACACACTTTACCAAACTCAGTCACCAGCTTTTGCAGTTTATCACAACAACTGAATCACTTCCTAAGCTCTCTCATCCCTAACAGACTGCATACTTGCCCCTCTTTCCAATACTCTTGCATACACCTACCTAACAACCCCATCCATAAACAAATTAAACAACCATGGAGACATCACACACCCCTGCTTCAAACCTACATTCACTGAGAACCAATCACTTTCCTCTCTTCCTACACGTACACATGCCTTACATCCTCGATAAAAACTTTTCACTGCTTCTAACAACTTGCCTCCCACACCATATATTCTTAATACCTTCCACAGAGCATCTCTGTCAACTCTATCATATGCCTTCTCCAGATCCATAAATGCCATATACAAATCCATTTGCTTTTCTAAGTATTTCTCACATTCTTCAAAGCAAATACTTGATCCACACATCCTTTACCACTTCTTAAACCACACTGCTCTTACCCAATCTGTTGCTCTGTACATGTCTTCACCCTCTCAACCAATACCCTCCCATATAATTTACCAGGAATACATACAAATCCATTTGTATGTATATACAAATACAAAATACATTCTTCAAAGGAAACACCTGATCCACACATCCTCTACCACTTCTGAAACCACACTGCTCTTCCACAATCTGATATATATATATATATATATATATATATATATATATATATATATATATATATATATATATATATATATATATATACGTTGAGATGTATAGATATGTATGTTTGCGTGTGTGGACGTGTATGTATATACATGTGTATGTGGGTGGGTTGGGCCATTCTTTCGTCTGTTTCCTTGCGCTGCCTATATATTTATATCTATATCTATATCTATATATATATATATATATATATATATATATATATATATATATATGTATATATATATATATATGTATATATATATATATATATTTTTTTTTTTTTTGCTTTGTCGCTGTCCCCCGCGTTTGCGAGGTAGCGCAAGGAAACAGACGAAAGAAATGGCCCAACCCACCCCCACACACATGCACATACATACGTCCACACACGCAAATATACATACCTACACAGCTTTCCATGGTTTACCCCAGACGCTTCACATGCCTTGATTCAATCCACTGACAGCACGTCAACCCCGGTATACCACATCGCTCCAATTCACTCTATTCCTTGCCCTCCTTTCACTCTCCTGTATGTTCAGGCCCCGATCACACAAAATCTTTTTCACTCCATCTTTTGCTTTTCTAAGTATTTCACACATTCTTCAAAGCAAATACTTGATCCACACATCCTTTACCACTTCTGAAACCACACTGCTCTTACCCAATCTGTTGCTCTGTACATGTCTTCACCCTCTCAACCAATACCCTCCCATATAATTTACCAGGAATACTCAACAAGCTTATACCTCTGTAATTTGAGCACTCACTCTTATCCCGTTTGCCTTTGTACAATGGCACTATGAAAGCATTCCGCAAATCCTCAGGAACCTCACCATGAATCATACATACATTAAATAACCCTACCAACCAGTCAACAATACAGTCACCCCCTTTTTTAATAAATTCCACTGCAATACCATCCAACCCCGCTTCTTTGCCGGCTTTCATCTTCTGCAAAGCTTTTACTACCTCTTCTCTGTTTACCAAATCATTTTCCCTAACCCTCTCACTTTGCACACCACCTCGACCAAAACACCCTATATCTGCCACTCTATCATCAAACACATTCAACAAACCTTCAAAATACTCACTCCATCTCCTTCTCACATCACCACTACTTGTTTTCACCTCCCCATTAGCCCCCTTCACTGAAGTCCCCATTTGTTCCCTTGTCTTACTCACTTTATTTACCTCCTTCCAAAACATCTTTTTATTCTCCCTAAAATTTAATGATACCCTCTCACCCCAATTTTCATTTGCCCTCTTTTTCACCTCTTGCACCTTTCTCTTGACCTCATGCCCTTTTCTTTTATACATCTCCCACTCATTTGCATTATTTCCCTGCAAAAATCGTTCAAATGCCTCTCTCTTCTCTTTCACTAATAATCTTACTTCTTCATCCCACCACTCACTACCCTTTTTAATCTGCCTACCTCCCATGCTTTTCATGCCACAAGCATCTTTTGCGCAAGCCATCACTGCTTCCCTAAATACATCCCATTCCTCCCCCACTCCCCTTACTTCCTTTATAATCACCTTTTTTCCATTCTGTATTCTGTCTCTCCTGGTACTTCCTCACACAAGTCTCCTTCCCAAGCTCACTTACTCTAACCACTCTCTTCACCCCAACATTCTCTCTTCTTTTCTGAAAACCTCTACAAATCTTCACCTTCTCCTCCACAAGATAATGATCAGTCATCCCTCCAGTTGCACCTCTCAGCATATTCACATCCAAAAGTCTCTCTTTCCCACGCGTATCAATTAACACGTAATCCAATAACGCTCTCAGGCCATCTCTCCTACTTACATACGTATACTTATGTATATCTCTCCTTTTAAACCAGGTATTCCCAATCACCAGTCCTTTTTCAGCACATAAATCTACAAGCTCTTCACCAATTCCATTTACAACGCTGAACACCCCATGTATACCAATTATTCCCTCAACTGTCTCATTACTCACCTTTGCATTCAAGTCACCCATCACTATAACCCGGTCTCGTGCATCAAAACCACTAACACACTCATTAAGCTGCTCCCAAAACACTTGCCGCTCATGATCTTTCTTCTCATGCCCAGGTGCATATGCACCAATAATCACCCATCTCTCTTCATCAACTTTCAGTTTTACCCATATCAATCTAGAGTTTACTTTCTTACACTCTATTACATACTCACACCACTTCTGTTTCAGGAATAGTGCTACTCCTTCCCGTTCTATTTTCCCCTCATAACCCCTGACTTTACTCCCAAGATTTTCCCAAACCACTCTTCCCCTTTATCCTTGAGCTTCGTTTCACTCAGAGCCAAAACATCCAGGTTCCTTTCCTCAAACATACTACCTATCTATCCTTTTTTCTCATCTTGGTTACATCCACACACATTTAGACACCCGAGTCTGAGCCTTCGAGGAGGATGCGCATTCCCCGCGTGACTCCTTCTTCTGTTTCCCTTTTAGAAATTTGAAATACAAGGAGGGGAATGTTTCTAGCCCCCTACTCCTGTCCCCTTTAGTCGCCTTCCTCGACACGTGAGGAATGCGTGTCAAGTATTCTTTCTCCCCTATTCCCAGTATTAGGGGATATATATATATATATATATATATATATATATATATATATATATATATATTTTTTTTTTGCTTTATCGCTGTCTCCCGCGTTGGCGAGGTAGCGCAAGGAAACAGACGAAAGAAATGGCCCAACCCACCCCCATACACATGTATATACATACGTCCACACACGCAAATATACATACCTACACAGCTTTCCATGGTTTACCCCAGACGCTTCACATGCCCTGATTCAATCCACTGACAGCACGTCAACCCCGGTATACCACATCGATCCAATTCACTCTATTCCCTGCCCTCCTTTCACTCTCCTGCATGTTCAGGCCCCGATCACACAAAATCTTTTTCACTTCATCTTTCCACCTCCAATTTGGTCTCCCTCTTCTCCTCGTTCCCTCCACCTCCGAAACATATATCCTCTTGGTCAATCTTTCCTCACTCATTCTCTCCATGTGCCCAAACCATTTCAAAACACCCTCAACTGCTCTCTCAACCACGCTCTTTTTATTTCCACACATCTCTCTTACCCTTACGTTACTTACTCGATCAAACCACCTCACACCACACATTGTCCTCAAACATCTCATTTCCAGCACATCCATCCTCCTGCGCACAACTCTATCCATAGCCCACGCCTCTCAACCATAAAACATTGTTGGAACCACTATTCCTTCAAACATACACGTTTTTGCTTTCCGAGATAATGTTCTCGACTTCCACACATTCTTCAAGGCTTCCAGGATTTTCGCCCCCTCCCCCACCCTATGATCCACTTCCGCTTCCATGGTTCCATCTGCTGCCAAATCCACTCCCAGATATCTAAAACACTTCACTTCCTCCAGTTTTTCTCCATTCAAACTTACCTCCCAATTGACTTGACCCTCAACCCTACTGTACGTAATAACTTTGCTCTTATTCACATTTACTCTGAACTTTCTTCTTTCACACACTTTACCAAACTCAGTCACCAGCTTCTGCAGTTTCTCAAATGAATCAGCCACCAGCGCTGTATCATCAGCGAACAACAACTGACTCACTTCCCAAGCTCTCTCATCCCCAACAGACTTCATACTTGCCCCTCTTTCCAAAACCCTTTCATTCACCTCCCTAACAACCCCATCCATATTTTATTTTATGGATATATATATATATATATATATATATATATATATATTTTTTTTTTTTTTTTTTTTTTTATACTTTGTCGCTGTCTCCCGCGTTTGCGAGGTAGCGCAAGGAAACAGACGAAAGAAATGGCCCCCCCCCCCCCATACACATGTACATACACACGTCCACACACGCAAATATACATACCTACACAGCTTTCCATGGTTTACCCCAGACGCTTCACATGCCTTGCTTCAATCCACTGACAGCACGTCAACCCCTGTATACCACATGACTCCAATTCACTCTATTTCTTGCCCTCCTTTCACCCTCCTGCATGTTCAGGCCCCGATCACACAAAATCTTTTTCACTCCATCTTTCCACCTCCAATTTGGTCTCCCTCTTCTCCTCGTTCCCTCCACCTCCGACACATATATCCTCTTGGTTAATCTCTCCTCACTCATTCTCTCCATGTGCCCAAACCATTTCAAAACACCCTCTTCTGCTCTCTCAACCACGCTCTTTTTATTTCCACACATCTCTCTTACCCTTACGTTACTTACTCGATCAAACCACCTCACACCACACATTGTCCTCAAACATCTCATTTCCAGCACATCCATCCTCCTGCGCACAACTCTATCCATAGCCCACGCCTCGCAACCATACAACATTGTTGGAACCACTATTCCCTCAAACATACCCATTTTTGCTTTCCGTGATAATGTTCTCGACTTCCACACATTTTTCAAGGCTCCCAAAATTTTCGCCCCCTCCCCCACCCTATGATCCACTTCCGCTTCCATGGTTCCATCCGCTGACAGATCCACTCCCAGATATCTAAAACACTTCACTTCCTCCAGTTTTTCTCCATTCAAACTCACCTCCCAATTGACTTGACCCTCACCCCTACTGTACCTAATAACCTTGCTCTTATTCACATTTACTCTCAACTTTCTTCTTCCACACACTTTACCAAACTCAGTCACCAGCTTCTGCAGTTTCTCACATGAATCAGCCACCAGCGCTGTATCATCAGCGAACAGCAACTGACTCACTTCCCAAGCTCTCTCATCCCCAACAGACTTCATACTTGCCCCTCTTTCCAGGACTCTTGCATTTACCTCCCTTACAACCCCATCCATAAACAAATTAAACAACCATGGAGACATCACACACCCCTGCCGCAAACCTACATTCACTGAGAACCAATCACTTTCCTCTCTTCCTACACGTACACATGCCTTACATCCTCGATAAAAACTTTTCACTGCTTCCAACAACTTGCCTCCCATACCATATATTCTTAATACCTTCCACAGAGCATCCCTATCAACTCTATCATATGCCTTCTCCAGATCCATAAATGCTACATACAAATCCATTTGCTTTTCTAAGTATTTCTCACATACATTCTTCAAAGCAAACACCTGATCCACACATCCTCTACCACTTCTGAAACCGCACTGCTCTTCCCCAATCTGATGCTCTGTACATGCCTTCACCCTCTCAATCAATACCCTCCCATATAATTTACCAGGAATACTCAACAAACTTATACCTCTGTAATTTGAGCACTCACTCTTATCCCCTTTGCCTTTGTACAATGGCACTATGCACGCATTCCGCCAATCCTCAGGCACCTCACCATGAGTCATACATACATTAAATAACCTTACCAACCAGTCAACAATACAGTCACCCCCTTTTTTAATAAATTCTACTGCAATACCATCCAAACCTGCTGCCTTGCCGGCTTTCATCTTCTGCAAAGCTTTTACTACCTCTTCTCTGTTTACCAAATCATTTTCCCTAACCCTCTCACTTTGCACACCACCTCGACCAAAACACCCTATATCTGCCACTCTGTCATCAGACACATTCAACAAACCTTCAAAATACTCATTCCATCTCCTTCTCACATCACCGCTACTTGTTATCACCTCCCCATTTACGCCCTTCACTGAAGTTCCCATTTGCTCCCTTGTCTTACGCACCCTATTTACCTCCTTCCAGAGCATCTTTTTATTCTCCCTAAAATTTACTGATAGTCTCTCACCCCAACTCTCATTTGCCCTCTTTTTCACCTCTTGCACCTTTCTCTTGACCTCCTGTCTCTTTCTTTTATACTTCTCCCACTCAATTGCATTTTTTCCCTGCAAAAATCGTCCAAATGCCTCTCTCTTCTCTTTCACTAATACTCTTACTTCTTCATCCCACCACTCACTACCCTTTCTAAACAGCCCACCTCCCACTCTTCTCATGCCACAAGCATCTTTTGCGCAATCCATCACTGATTCCCTAAATACATCCCATTCCTCCCCCACTCCCCTTACTTCCATTGTTCTCACCTTTTTCCATTCTGTACACAGTCTCTCCTGGTACTTCTCCACACAGGTCTCCTTCCCAAGCTCACTTACTCTCACCACCTTCTTCACCCCAACATTCACTCCTCTTTTCTGAAAACCTATACTAATCTTCACCTTAGCCTCCACAAGATAATGATCAGACATCCCTCCAGTTGCACCTCTCAGCACATTAACATCCAAAAGTCTCTCTTTCGCACGCCTGTCAATTAACACGTAATCCAATAACGCTCTCTGGCCATCTCTCCTACTTACATAAGTATACTTATGTATATCTCGCTTTTTAAACCAGGTATTCCCAATCATCAGTCCTTTTTCAGCACATAAATCTACAAGCTCTTCACCATTTCCATTTACAACACTGAACACCCCATGCATACCAATTATTCCCTCAACTGCCACATTACTCACCTTTGCATTCAAATCACCCATCACTATAACCCGGTCTCGTGCATCAAAACCGCTAACACACTCATTTAGCTGCTCCCAAAACACTTGCCTCTCATGATCTTTCTTCTCATGCCCAGGTGCATATGCACCAATAATCACCCACCTCTCTCCATCAACTTTCAATTTTACCCATATTAATCGAGAATTTACTTTCTTACATTCTATCACATACTCCCACAACTCCTGTTTCAGGAGTATTGCTACTCCTTCCCTTGCTCTTGTCCTCTCACTAACCCCTGACTTCACTCCCCAGACATTTCCAAACCACTCTTCCCCTTTACCCTTGAGCTTCGTTTCACTCAGAGCCAAAACATCCAGGTCCCTTTCCTCAAACATACTACCTATCTCTCCTTTTTTCACATCTTTGTTACATCCACACACATTTAGGCACCCCACTCTGAGCCTTCGAGGAGGATGATCACTCCCCGCGTGACTCCTTCTTCTGTTTCCCATTTTAGAAAGTTAATACAAGGAGGGGAGGATTTCCGGCCCCCCGCTCCCGTCCCCTCTAGTCGCTTTCTACGACACGCGAGGAATACGTATATATATATATATATGTATATATATATATATATATATATATATGTATATATATATATATATATATATATATATATATATATATATATATATATATATATATATATATCTTTTTCTTTTTTCTTTCAAACTATTCGCCATTTCCCGCGTTAGCGAGGTAGCGTTAAGAACAGAGAACTGGGCCTTTGAGGGAATATCCTCACCTGGCCCCCTTCTCTGTTCCTTCTTTTGGAAAATTAAAAAAAAAAAAAAGATAATGAGAGGGGAGGATTTCCAGCCCCCCGCTCCCTCCCCTTTTAGTCGACTTCTACGACACGCAGGGAATACGTGGGAAGTATTCTTTCTCCCCTATCCCCAGGAATCATACATATATATATCTTTTCTTTTCTTTCTTTCAAACTATTCGCCATTTCCCGCGTTAGCGAGGTAGCGTTAGGAACAGAGGACTGGGCCTTTTTTGGAATACCCTCACCTGGCCCCCTCTGTTCCTTCTTTTGGAAAATTAAAAAAAAAAAACGAGAGGGGAGGATTTCCAGCCCCCCGCTCCCTCCCCTTTTAGTCGCCTTCTACGACACGCAGGGAATACGTGGGAAGTATTCTTAATCCCCTATCCCCAGGGAAAACATATATATATATATATATATATATATATATATATATATATATATATATATATATATATATATATACATATTAGTTACTTGTTTCGATATCGGGAGAGGGAATTTTACTCCCGAGAAAACCAAAATGATTTTTTTAATTATGAATTTTCTCGTTAATCATTAGTTCAAGTCTTACGATCTTTGAATGATAGGTATCTTTCAATTAAATGACTCCAGCTCCAAACAATTCGTACAGTATTATGAGAAAGATAAAGAGACACATGAGAACAATCTTGCAAATAGTATTACACCTGAGAGCATTCTTTGAAACTTTATCTTTCTCTGTCTCGAACGAATGGCGTGGATGGATGAGAGTTTTGTAGAAAATGGACGTGTTGAGGAACAGCGAGTTGACCACAGCGTTTGCAATGACGACGAAGAAGCAGAACATGATGAGTGTGGCGTACCAGATGTCCAGAAGTTTGAAGTAGGGCGTCTTGATGTAGTTGTTCGTGGCCTGGGCGAAGAGCCCAGCCAACACCAACATGGCCGTGAGCGATACCATGATTCTCTCGTTGAAGTTAGTGACGGGGAAGAACAGCGTGGAGTAGCAGATGACGAACATGAGAGCACTCGGGGCGAAGCTGTTGAGCAGGTGGTAGTCGAAGTGACCCGTCAGATGGAGTGTTACAGTCACGTACTTAGCCTCAGAGAGAACAGTGATGTCCTCAAGGTGGTAGTCTAACAGATCACGATCCCCGTCGTACTCCAAATGGTACTCAGACTTATCCTGTCTGTCTGCTCTCCAGTTCATCTCCCGCATAGAGTCGACCAGGTAAAACGAAGCGTTGCATAAGTAAGTGCCAATACATATATATATATATATACATATATATATATATATATATATATATATATATATATATATATATATATATATATTTTTTTTTTTTTTTTTTGCTTTGTCGCTGTCTCCCGCGTTTGCGAGGTAGCGCAAGGAAACAGACGAAAGAAATGGCCCAACCCACCCCCATACACATGCCTTGATTCAATCCACTGACAGCACGTCAACCCCGGTATACCTCATCGCTCCAATTCACTCTATTCTTTGCCCTCCTTTCACCCTCCTGCATGTTCAGGCCCCGATCACACAAAATCTTTTTCACTCCATCTTTCCATCTCCAATTTGGTCTCCCTCTTCTCCTCGTTCCCTCCACCTCCGACACATATATCCTCTTGGTCAATCTTTCCTCACTCATTCTCTCCATGTGACCAAACCATTTCAAAACACCCTCTTCTGCTCTCTCAACCACGCTCTTTTTATTTCCACACATCTCTCTTACCCTTACGTTACTTACTTGATCAAACCACCTCACACCACACATTGTCCTCAAACATCTCATTTCCAGCACATCCATCCTCCTGCGCACAACTCTATCCATAGTCCACGCCTCGCAACCATACAACATTGTTGGAACCACTATTCCTTCAAACATACCCATTTTAGCTTTCCGAGATAATGTTCTCGACTTCCACACATTATTCAAGGCTCCCAGAATTTTCGCCCCCTCCCCCACCCTATGATCCACTTCCGCTTCCATGTTTCCATCCGCTGCCAGATCCACTCCCAGATATCTAACACACTTCACTTCCTCCAGTTTTTCTCCATTCAAACTCACCTCCCAATTGAATTGACCCTCAACCCTACTGTACCTAATAACCTTACTCTTATTCACATTTACTCTTAACTTTCTTCTTTCACACACTTTACCAAACTCAGTCACCAGCTTCTGCAGTTTCTCACATGAATCAGCCACCAGCGCTGTATCATCAGCGAACAACAACTGACTCACTTCCCAAGCTCTCTCATCCCCAACAGACTTCATACTTGCCCCTCTTTCCAAAACTCCTGCATTCACCTCCCTAACAACCCCATCCATAAACAAATTAAACAACCATGGAGACATCACACATCCCTGCCGCAAACCTACATTCACTGAGAACCATATATATATATATATATATATATATATATATATATATATATATATATATATATATATATATATATATATATATATATATATATATATATATATATATATATATATATATATATATATATATATATATATATATATATATATATATATATATATATATATATATATATATATATATATATATATATATATATATATATATATATATATATATATATATATATATATATATATATATATATCCCTGGGGATAGGGGATTAAGAATACATCCCACGTATTCCCTGCGTGTCGTAGAAGGCGACTAAAAGGGGAGGGAGCGGGGGGCTGGAAATCCTCCCCTCTCTCTCTTTTTTTTTTTTTTTTTTTTTTTTTTTTCCAAAAGAAGGAACAGAGGGGGCCAGGTGAGGATATTCCAAAAAAGGCCCAGTCCTCTGTTCTTAACGCTACCTCGCTATCGCGGGAAATGGCGAATAGTATGAAAAAAAAAAAAAAAAATATATATATATATATATATATATATATATATATATATATATATACATATATATATATATATATATATATATATATATATATATATATATATATATATATATATATATATATATATATGTATATACATATATATATATATATATATATATATATATATATATATATATATATATATATATATATATATATATATATATATATATATATATATATATATATATATATATATATATATTTTCTTTTTTTTTTTTTTTTTTTTTTTTTTTTTTTATACTTTGTCGCTGTCTCCCGCGTATTGCGAGGTAGCGCAAGGAAACAGACGAAAGAAATGGCCCAACCCCCCCCATACACATGTACATACACACGTCCACACACACAAATATACATACCTATATATATATATATATATACATACATATATATATATATACATATATATATATATATATATATATATATATATGAAAGGAGGGCAAGAAATAGAGTGAATTGGAGCGATGTGGTATACAGGGGTTGACGTGCTGTCAGTGGATTGAATCAAGGCATGTGAAGCGTCCGGGGTAAACCATGGAAAGCTGTGTAGGTATGTATATTTGCGTGTGTGGACGTGTGTATGTACATGTGTATGGGGGGGGGGGGGTTGGGCCATTTCTTTCGTCTGTTTCCTTGCGCTACCTCGCAAACGCGGGAGACAGCGACAAAGTATAAAAAAAAAAAAAAAAAAAAAATATATATATATATATATATATATATATATATATATATATATATATATATATAACCGCCACTCTGTCATGAAACACATTCAACAAACTTTCAAAATACTCACTCCAACTCCTTCTCACTTCACCACTACTTATTATGACTTCCCCATATATATATATGTTAGGTTCTGCAGGGTTGAGAGAGGAGGTAGTTGGGATGCAAGTTTGAATGAAGAAAAATTTGAGGAAGTAAAGTGTTTTAGATATCCTGGAGTAGACTTGGCAGCGGATGGAACTATGGAAGCGAAAGTGAGTCATATGGTGGATGAAGGGTGAAAGGTACTGGGAGCGATGAAGAATGTGTGGAAGGACATCATACACCCCTGTCACAGACAGAGCATCTCTATCAACCTTATTATATTCCTTCTCCAGGTATATAAGTGCCGCACACAAATCCATCTTTATTTTTCTAAGTATTTCTTACACATATTTTTGAAAGCAAAATTCCTGATCCACACATCCTCTACCACTTCTGAAACCACACTTTTCTTCCCCAATTTGATGCTCTGTACATGCCTTCACCCTCTTAATCCATACCATCACATACAATTTTCCGGGAACGCTCAACAGACGTATGTTTCTGTAGTTTGACTACTCACCTGTATCCCCTTTTCCTATGTACAATAGCACAATGCATGCATTCATCCGATCCTCAGGCAATTCACCATGATCCATCCATACAATGAGTAACTTTCCAACCAATCAACAACACAGTCACCCCCCCCTCCCCTTCCCCCTTTCTTGATGAATCTAACTGTAAACATCGAAACCCGCTGCCTCTCCGAATTTCATCATCCGCGCGGATTTCACCACTCCTTCTCTCTTCACCAAACCACTCTTCCCGACATTCTCACTTCGCATACCACCCCAACCAAAACATCCTATATATGCCACTCTGTCATCAAACACATTCAACAAACCTTCAAAATACTCTCTCCTCCTTCTCTCTTCATCCCTAGATGTTATCAACCCCTCCCCCTTCGCCCCCTTTAATGATGGCCCCATTTGTTCTCTTATCTTTCGCACGGTATTTTCCTCATTCAAAAACAACTTTTAATTGTCCCTTAAGTTTAATGATACTCTTTCACCTCAACTCTCATTTACCCCTTCCTCTTGACCTCCTGCCGCTTTCTTTTATATATCTCCCATTCATTTGCACTCCTTCTTTGTATGTATCATCCAAACGCCTAACTTTTCTCTTTCACTAAGAACTTTACTTCATCCCACCACTGACTATCATTTCTAATATTTCCACCTTCCACCTTTCTCATGCCACATGCAACTTTTGCACATGCCATCACAGCTTCCCTAAATACATCCCATTCCTCCACCACTCCCCTCAAGTCATTTGCTCTCACCTTTTGTCATTCTACACTCAATATATATATATGGTGACGTGAGAAGGAGATGGAGTGAGTATTATGAAGGTTTGTTGAATGTGTTTGATGATAGAGTGGCATATATAGGGTGTTTTGGTCGAGGTGGTGTGCAAAGTGAGAGGGTTAGGGAAAATGATTTGGTAAACAGAGAAGAGGTAGTAAAAGCTTTGCGGAAGATGAAAGCCGGCAAGGCAGCAGGTTTGGATGGTATTGCAGTGGAATTTATTAAAAAAGGGGGTGACTGTATTGTTGAGTGGTTGGTAAGGTTATTTAATGTATGTATGACTCATGGTGAGGTGCCTGAGGATTGGCGGAATGCGTGCATAGTGCCATTGTACAAAGGCAAAGGGGATAAGAGTGAGTGCTCAAATTACAGAGGTATAAGTTTGTTGAGTATTCCTGGTAAATTATATGGGAGGGTGTTGATTGAGAGGGTGAAGGCATGTACAGAGCATCAGATTGGGGAAGAGCAGTGTGGTTTCAGAAGTGGCAGAGGATGTGTGGATCAGGTGTTTGCTTTGAAGAATGTATGTGAGAAATACTTAGAAAAGCAAATGGATTTGTATGTAGCATTTATGGATCTGGAGAAGGCATATGATAGAGTTGATAGAGATGCTCTGTGGAAGGTATTAAGAATATATGGTGTGGGAGGCAAGTTGTTAGAAGCAGTGAAAAGTTTTTATCGAGGATGTAAGGCATGTGTACGTGTAGGAAGAGAGGAAAGTGATTGGTTCTCAGTGAATGTAGGTTTGCGGCAGGGGTGTGTGATGTCTCCATGGTTGTTTAATTTGTTTATGGATGGGGTTGTTAGGGAGGTAAATGCAAGAGTTTTGGAAAGAGGGGCAAGTATGAAGTCTGTTGGGGATGAGAGAGCTTGGGAAGTGAGTCAGTTGTTGTTCGCTGATGATACAGCGCTGGTGGCTGATTCATGTGGGAAACTGCAGAAGCTGGTGACTGAGTTTGGTAAAGTGTGTGGAAGAAGAAAGTTAAGAGTAAATGTGAATAAGAGCAAGATTATTAGGTACAGTAGGGTTGAGGGTCAAGTCAATTGGGAGGTGAGTTTGAATGGAGAAAAACTGGAGGAAGTAAAATGTTTTAGATATCTGGGAGTGGATCTGGCAGCGGATGGAACCATGGAAGCGGAAGTGAATCATAGGGTGGGGGAGGATACGAAAATTCTGGGAGCCTTGAAGAATGTTTGGAAGTCGAGAACATTATCTCGGAAAGCAAAAATGGGTATGTTTGAAGGAATAGTGGTTCCAACAATGTTGTATGGTTGCGAGGCGTGGAATATGGATAGAGTTGTGCACAGGAGGATGGATGTGCTGGAAATGAGATGTTTGAGGACAATGTGTGGTGTGAGGTGGTTTGATCGAGTGAGTAACGTAAGGGTAAGAGAGATGTGTGGAAATAAAAAGAGCGTGGTTGAGAGAGCAGAAGAGGGTGTTTTGAAGTGGTTTGGGCACATGGAGAGAATGAGTGAGGAAAGATTGACCAAGAGGATATATGTGTCGGAGGTGGAGGGAACGAGGAGAAGTGGGAGACCATATTGGAGGTGGAAAGATGGAGTGAAAAAGATTTTGAGTGATCAGGGCCTGAATATGCAGGAGGGTGAAAGGAGGGCAAGGAATAGAGTGAATTGGAGCGATGTGGTATACCGTGGTTGACGTGCTGTCAGTGGATTGAATCAAGGCATGTGAAGCGTCTGGGGTAAACCATGGAAAGCTGTGTAGGTATGTATATTTGCGTGTGTGGATGTATGTATATACATGTGTATGGGGGGGGGGTTGGGCCATTTCTTTCGTCTGTTTCCTTGCGCTACCTAGCAAACGCTGGAGACAGCGACAAAGTATATAAAAAATATATATATATATATATATATATATATATATATATATATATATATATATATATATATTTTTTATATATATATATATATTTGGTAAACAGAGAAGAGGTAGTAAAAGCTTTGCGGAAGATGAAAGCCGGCAAGGCAGCAGGTTTGGATGGTATTGCAGTGGAATTTATCAAAAAAGGGGGTGATTGTATTGTTGACTGGTTGGTAAGGTTATTTAATGTATGTATGATTCATGGTGAGGTGCCTGAGGATTGGCGGAATGCTTGCATAGTGCCATTGTACAAAGGCAAAGGGGATAAGAGTGAGTGCTCAAATTACAGAGGTATGAGTTTGTTGAGTATTCCTGGTAAATTATATGGGAGGGTATTGATTGAGAGGGTGAAGGCATGTACAGAGCATCAGATTGGGGAATAGCAGTGTGGTTTCAGAAGTGGTACAGGATGTGTGGATCAGGTGTTTGCTTTGAGGAATGCATGTGAGAAATATTTCGAAAAGCAAATGGATTTGTATGTAGCATTTATGGATCCGTAGAAGGCATATGATAGAGTTGATAGAGATGCTCTGTGGAAGGAATTAAGAATATATGGTGTGGGAGGCAAGTTGTTAGAAGCAGTGAAAAGTTTTTATTGAGGATGTAAGGCATGTGTTCGTGTAGGAAAAGAGGGAAGTGATTGGTTCTCAGTGAATGTAGGTTTGCGGCAGGGGTGAGTGATGTCTCCATGGTTGTTTAATTTGTTTATGGATGGGGTTGTTAGGGAGGTGAATGCAAGCGTTTAGGAAAGAGGGGCAAGTATGCAGTCTGTTGTGGATGAGAGAGATTGGGAAGTGAGTCAGTTGTTGTTCGCTGATGATACAGCGCTGGTGGCCGATTCATGTGAGAAACTGCAGAAGCTGGCGACTGAGTTTGGTAAAGTGTGTGAAAGAAGAAAGTTAAGAGTAAATGTGAATAAGAGCAAGGTTATTAGGTACACTAGGGTTGAGGGTCAAGTCAATTGGGAGGTGAGTTTGAATGGAGAAAAACTGGAGGAAGTAAAATGTTTTAGATATCTGGGAGTGGATCTGGCAGCGGATGGAACCATGGAAGCGGAAGTGAATCATAGGGTGGGGGAGGATACGAAAATTCTGGGAGCCTTGAAGAATGTTTGGAAGTCGAGAACATTATCTCGGAAAGCAAAAATGGGTATGTTTGAAGGAATTGTGGTTCCAACAATGTTGTATCGCTGCGAGGCGCGGGCTATGGATAGAGTTGCGCTCAGGAGGGTGGATGTGTTGGAAATGAGATGTTTGAGGACAATATGTAGTGTGAGGTGGTTTGATCGAGTAAGTAATGTAAGGGTAAGAGAGATGTGTGGAAATAAAAAGAGTGTGGTTGAGAGAGCAGTTGAGGGTGTTTTGAAATGGTTTGGTCACATGGAGAGAATGAGTGAGGAAAGATTGACCAAGAGGATATATGTGTCGGAGGTGGAGGGAACAAGGAGAAGTGGGAGACCATATTGGAGGTGGAAAGATGGAGTGAAAAAGATTTTGAGTGATCAGGGCCTGAACATGCAGGAGGGTGAAAGGTGTGCAAGGAATAGAGTGAATTGGAAAGATATGGTATATCGGGGTCGACGTGCTGTCAATGGATTGAACCAGGGCATGTGAAGCGTCCGGGGTAAACCATGGAAAGTTCTGTAGAGCCTGGATGTGGAAAGGGAGCTGTGGTTTTGGTGCATTATTACATGACAGCTAGAGACTGAGTGTGAACTGAGTTCACTGAGTGTGAACGAATGGGGCCTTAGTTGTCTTTTCCTAGCGCTACCTCGCACACATGAGTGTGAGGGGGCTGTTATTTCATGTGTGGCAGGGTGGCGATGGAAATACATAAAGGCAGACAGTATGAATTATGTACATGTGTATATATGTATATGTCTGTGTGTGTATATATATGTGTACATTGAGATGTATAGGTATGTATATTTGTGTGTTTGGACGTGTATGTATATACATGTGTATGTGGGTGGGTTGGGCCATTCTTTCGTCTGTTTCCTTGCGCTACCTCGCTAACGCGGGAGACAGCGACAAAGCAAAATAATAATAATAAAAAAATATATATTTTTCATACTATTTGCCATTTCCCGCGTCAGCGAGGTAGCGTTAAGACTGGGCCTTTGAGGGAATATCCTCACCTGGCCCCTTTCTCTGTTCCTTCTTTTGGAAAATTAAAGAAAAAGACGAGAGGGGAGGACTTCCAGCTACCCGGTCCCTCCCCTTTTAGTCGCCTTCTACGACACGCAGGGAATTCGTGGGATGTACTCTTTCTCCCCTATCCTCAGGCATGATATATATATATATATATATATATATATATATATATATATATATATATATATATATATATATATATATATATATATATATATATATATATATATATATATATATATATATATATATATATATATATATATATATATATATATATTCACATTTACTCTTAACTTTCTTCTTTCACACACTTTACCAAACTCAGTCACCAGCTTCTGCAGTTTCTCACATGAATCAGCCACCAGCGCTGTATCATCAGCGAACAACAACTGACTCACTTCCCAAGCTCTCTCATCCACAACAGACTTCATACTTGCCCCTCTTTCCAAAACTCTTGCATTCACCTCCCTAACAACCCCATCTATAAACAAATTAAACAACCATGGGGACATCACACACCCCTGCCGCAAACCTACATTCACTGAGAACCAATCACTTTCCTCTCTTCCTACACGTACACATGCCTTACATCCTCGATAAAAACTTTTCACTGCTTCTAACAACTTGCCTCCCACACCATATATTCTTAATACCTTCCACAGAGCATCTCTATCAACTCTATCATATGCCTTCTCCAGATCCATAAATGCTACATACAAATCCATTTGCTTTTCTAAGTATTTCTCACATACATTCTTCAAAGCAAACACCTGATCCACACATCCTCTACCACGTCTGAAACCACACTGCTCTTCCCCAATCTGATGCTCTGTACATGCCTTCACCCTCTCAATCAATACCCTCCCATATATTTTACCAGGAATACTCAACAAACTGATACCTCTGTAATTTGAGCACTCACTCTTACCCCCTTTGCCTTTGTACAATGGCACTATGCACGCATTTCGCCAATCCTCAGGCACCTCACCATGAGTCATACATACATTAAATAACCTTACTAAGCAGTCAACAATACAGTCACCCCCTTTCTTAATAAATTCCACTGCAATACCATCCAAACCTGCTGCCTTGCCGGCTTTCATCTTCCGCAAAGCTTTTACTACCTCTTCTCTGTTTACCAAATTATTTTCCCTAAACCTCTCACTTTGCACACCACCTCGAACAAAACACCCTATATCTGCCACTCTATCATCAAACACATTCAACAAACCTTCAAAATACTCACTCCATCTCCTTCTCACATCACCACTTCTTGTTATCACCTCCCCATTTGCGCCCTTCACTGAAGTTCCCATTTGCTCCCTTGTCTTACGCACTTTATTTACCTCCCTCCAGAACATCTTTTTATTCTCCCTAAAATTTAATGATACTCTCTCACCCCAACTCTCATTTGCCCTTTTTTTCACCTCTTGCACCTTTCTCTTGACCTCCTGTCTCTTTCTTTTATACATCTCCCACTCAATTGCATTTTTTCCCTGCAAAAATCGTCCAAATGCCTCTCTCTTCTCTTTCACTAATACTCTTACTTCTTCATCCCACCACTCACTACCCTTTCTAATCAACCCACCTCCCACTCTTCTCATGCCACAAGCATCCTTTGCGCAATCCATCACTGATTCCCTAAATACATCCCATTCCTCCCCCACTCCCCTTACTTCCATTGTTCTCACCTTTTTCCAGTCTGTACTCAGTCTCTCCTGGTACTTCCTCACACAAGTCTCCTTCCCAAGCTCACTTACTCTCACCACCCTCTTCACCCCAACATTCACTCTTCTTTTCTGAAAACCCATACAAAGAGCAAGGTTATTAGGTACAGTAGGGTTGAGGGTCAAGTCAATTGGGAAGTGAGTTTGAATGGAGAAAAACTGGAGGAAGTGAAGTGTTTTAGATATCTGGGAGTGGATCTGGCAGCGGATGGAACCATGGAAGCGGAAGTGGATCATAGGTTGTGGGAGGGGGCGAAAATTCTGGGAGCCTTGAAGAATGTGTTGAAGTCGAGAACATTATCTCGGAAAGCAAAAATGGGTATGTTTGAAGGAATAGTGGTTCCAACAATGTTGTGTGGTTGCGAGGCGTGGGCTATGGATAGAGTTGTGCACAGGAGGATGGATGTGCTGGAAATGAGATGTTTGAGGACAATGTGTGGTGTGAGGTGGTTTGATCGAGTGAGTAACGTAAGGGTAAGAGAGATGTGTGGAAATAAAAAGAGCGTGGTTGAGAGAGCAGAAGAGGGTATTTTGAAATGGTTTGGGCACATGGAGAGAATGAGTGAGGAAAGATTGACCAAGAGGATATATGTGTCGGAGGTGGAGGGAACGAGGAGAAGAGGGAGACCAAATTGGAGGTGGAAAGATGGAGTGAAAAAGATTTTGTGTGACCGGGGCCTGAACATGCAGGAGGGTGAAAGGAGGGCAAGGAATAGAGTGAATTGGAGCGATTTGGTATACCGGGGTTGACGTGCTGTCAGTGGATTGAATCAAGGCATGTGAAGCGTCTGGGGTAAACCATGGAAAGCTGTGTAGGTATGTATATTTGCGTGTGTGGACGTATGTATATACATGTGTATGGGGGTGGGTTGTGCCATTTCTTTCGTCTGTTTCCTTGCGCTACCTCGCAAACGCGGGAGACAGCGACAAAGCACAAAATGTATATATATATATATATATATATATATATATATATATATATATATATATATATATATATATATATATATATATATATATTTTTTTTTTTTTTTTTTTTTTTTATGAATTGAGTATGGATTTTTACAACATATCAAGGTTTAGAGAGCTGTATTACATCAGAAAATGTTCATCGATGGCGCCCTAGTAAACTTCTTTCCGTTCATAAATGGATAATGTGATAAAACTGGATCATTACACCAACCAATATATAAGTTTTTATTATTGAGCTATATTGTCAGGTGTGTTTGTTAGTGATATACTTCAGTCAGTCCTCAGTAACCAGTCTGTTTGTGACCAGACGAAGCGACTCATCTTAATATCAAGATATTCTCATCACCAGTCATAAACTTCATTTTGATGTTAAGATATTCTCATCATTACAGTCATGAATTGCATCTTAATATTAAGATATTATCGTCATTACAGTCATAAATTACATCTTAATATTAAGATATTCTCATCATTACAGTCATAAATTACATCTTGATATTAAGATATTCTCATCATTACAGTCATAAATTACATCTTGATATTAAGATATTCTCATCATTACAGTCATAAATTACATCTTGATATTAAGATATTTTCATCATCATAGTCATAAATTACATCTTGATGTTAAGATATTTTCATCATTACAGCCATAAATTAAATCTTGATATTAAGATATTTTCATCATCATAGTCATAAATTACATCTTGATGTTAAGATATTTTCATCATTACAGCCATAAATTAAATCTTGATATTAAGATATTTTCATCATCATAGTCATAAATTACATCTTGATGTTAAGATATTCTCATCATTACAGCCATAAATTACATCTTGATATTAAGATATTCTCATCATGACAGTCATACACTACATCATTATAACAGTTCAGTATAACTGTCAGTTCAGTACTGAACTAGCCATGAGGATGCTATAATTACTACCAGTTGGACTAGGCAAACTTGAATCTAAGAGTCTGGGATTTGCTGGCATATAAGTCTAACCTGAATGTCAGAGAGTATTGTGTTCTAATGTTTTCGTAACTTTTCGTAATTACACACAATTATCTCATAATTACATTCCATTATTTCAGACACAACAGTGAAGTTCAATCACATCCATTTGTGGAGTTACATATGCAGACGACACTTGTCATCCCTCGATAATGAATGTTTCGCTAATTATATAACAACTGCACAAAGCAGTTTATGTTCCGTCTTTCCACTTCTACACTAGTTAACATCTTGTTTGTGGTTAAGATACCGCAAACGAGGGAAAATTATGTGGTTCGATATCAAAAGACAAATTCATTTATATAATCCGAGACATATTAGGAAAAAAAATGACGACTTTCCCATAGGGCGGCATCCACCATTCAGTATCTTGTTGACCAAAATGTCACTGTTGTGTCCGCCTGCTGTCGTGCACCGATGCGGTAGTAGGCGTTCAGGTGTGTGTGTTAAAAGTTCGAGTGTTTAGACAGTTCTCTGGGGAACGGTCATACACATATTCTTTTAGATAATTTCTTCATAGTTACTAAAAGCTTAATAAACTTACAAAGAAAAGCACCTTGAGTATCCATTACAAAACCATGTAAACATACGAAGTCTTAAGCGCCCGTGAACCACCTGGCCACCAAGTGTGTGAGCGAGGACCAGCCAGGTTCTGGTTATGTATATATCGAGCATTATCTCCCGAAGGTTATGACTTTACTCAGCATTCCTAAGTTAATATGGCGACAGCCTTAAACTATATTTTTACCTTCACTATATAAAATCTATCTAGAGTTCACTGAACAAAAAGGAAATGTAAATGTCTGAAAATTTCTTACCAACCATACAGGATTCCGCTGGGCACTGCAACAGTTCCAGAGGTTAAAACACGTTTTGAACAATATCTGTGACTCGCGTGCAGCCATGAAAGCCATGTTGTCTGGATTATTGTCCATTAATGTGAATAACTTTTGTGAATTCAAGGCAGCAAGTTGTGGAATTATGACATTCCACATTGAATATTAGTATCTCTCTGTTTTGTAAATACAATTGTAAAAGTTATGTATTTCGTAGTGATGATTATTACGGCGCCGTATGTGATATAGAAGTGAATATTGTTAATGCTTACATGGACGGGAGTGGCAACGAATTCGTGGAAGTCGCCAAGTATTCTTCGTTTGTCGAAATTTCCTCGGCCGTTGGATCTCAGGGAGAGGAAAATTCTGTAGCCATGTAGCAAAGGGTCGCTTGACACCGATGCAAGAGACGAACGTCCGCTGCGCCTCATTACACACCGGCAGACAGAACAAAATAAGATCGTCGGGCGAGAAGAGGCCGTCTCACAGGCGAGCGATGCAGCAGCCCAGACCCTCTCAGGCCGAGGAGGCCAGCCTGGCTCCAGTCCTCCTCTAGTGTGTGCTGACGGAAGTGTATGATGTGAGGAATCTTTATCTGATGTTTGCAGTTAAACTTGTCGTTTACCTTTTCCCTCTGCGCAGAAGGAGAGCTTTTGGTTAACAGTTTGACACAGTTAAGAGATCGGAGTCAGGAACAGGATCGTTGCTTTGATGACAAGAAAAGAATTTAAAATGGACTGAGGTTGAATGTTTTGTGTCATGATCAGTACGGACAGGTTTTGTCCACAAGTTTTGGAAATGGTTGGCATCAAATTAAGATGATCCTTAGAGAGAAACTGACTCCATGTCTCGCCTCAGATGTTGCCATGGCTGACGAGAAGCCAGAACAGAACTCGGTTGCTTGTTCCTGGCCGTTCCCGTGGTTCCCTGCCCCGTGGTTCCCTGTCCCGTGGTGCTTCTTGTCCCGTGGTGCCTCCTGTCCTGCTCTGTGGTGCCTCCTGTCTACCCTGTGGTGCCTCCTGTCTCGTGGTACCTCCTGACCTGCCCCGAGGTGCCTCCTGTCTATCCTGTGGTGCCTCCTGTCTACCCTGTGGTGCCTCCTGTCTCGTGGTACCTCCTGACCTGCCCCGAGGTGCCTCCTGTCTATCCTGTGGTGCCTCCTGTCTACCCTGTGGTGCCTCCTGTCTCGTGGTACCTCCTGACCTGCCCCGAGGTGCCTACTGTCTATCCTGTGGTGCCTCCTGTCTATCCTGTGGTGCCTCTTGTCCTGCCCCGAGGTGCCTCCTGTCTATCCTGTGGTGCCTCCTGTCCTGCCCCGAGGTGCCTCCTGTCTATCCTGTGGTGCCTTCTGTCCTGCCCCGGGGTGCCTCCTGTCTATCCTGTGGTGCCTCTTGTCCTGCCCCGGGGTGCCTCCTGTCTATCCTGTGGTGCCTCCTGTCCTGCCCCGAGGTGCCTCCTGTTTACCCTGTGGTGCCTCCTGTTCGGCCGGGTGCCTGCTGTCCTGGTGTTCGAGACAGTAGGTGTAAAACATTAAGGTAATTACTTCCTTTCCCCGAGCCAACTTCATATTAGCCCCGTCGACATTTAGCACAGACGAGGTATTTCAGTCTCGAGAAGCGGATGAATTTGTGTCGGGAGAGAGAGAATAAAGATACAAAATCCTAGCTTACAATTCAGACAAGTTCAGCGCCAATTAGTCGACCACACTTCTTTCTTCTCATTTTTCTTCTCTGATGTAATTGGCCTTCATGCAGGAGTCTGGCAGGGACACTGTTTTATTTTCCTATAAACATTTCTACATGTTTAGGAATATTTTGTTATTAATGAACTGGTGCTCATTTCTAGCTTAGTTTTTCGTTGTCACATTTTATTGGCGATAAATGATTGTGAGATCAAGCTTATATACAGGCATTCTGGGTCTTCTGGGAACGCTTTATTGTGATTCGCTTCACTCGTTCCCTTCACCGTGAGAATCCGTCGAGTTATACCTGAATCATTTCAATTTGCGGCCCACTATCCTCTGCAGGATTGTTGAAGGCGGTTTACTGTACAGCAGTAAAGACCAGTAAATTACACCATCACGTCCTTGAATATGGGAGGAGAGTGTACGTGTGACACAATCATATTGATGTATTCCTTGTATTAATGATAGAAACTGTAAGACATATCATGCTTCATATCTCATGCCAGTTTAGTTCAAATTCTTAAACAAAACCTTGAGAACTTCGCCACTCCAGAGGCAGTGTCCTCACCAGGTACAAAGACTTCAGCACTTGTAACTTTCCATTGCTTCTCCTTACGTATAAGAGAACGGCACTTTGGGACTTTGACCATATTATGAATTTCAACAACTGTAACATTATGTATCTCTAATACATATCATTAGACGCAGAATGGTCGAATCCAGTTTCATGAGGTCAGTGTATGATTTTAAAAAACCTGAGGAAGACTGCTCATTTCACACAAAAAGTATGTAATAAAGTTAAAAAAGAAATATGCAAAACAGCCTAGAGACTTGTGAAAAGTGGATGGGGTCACTTGTCACTAGGCAGGTCAAGGTGTCATGATAGGTCAAGTCACGGGCGAGGTCGTGTCAGGGGAGGAACTCAGATATATATATATATATATATATATATATATATATATATATATATATATATATATATATATATATATATATATATATATTTTTTTTTTATTATACTTTGTCTCTGTCTCCCGCGTTTGCGAGGTAGCGCAAGGAAACAGACGAAAGAAATGGCCCAACCCCCCCCCCATACACATGTATATACATACGTCCACACACGCAAATATACATACCTACACAGCTTTCCATGGTTTACCCCAGACTCTTCACATGCCCTGA
Source organism: Panulirus ornatus (assembly GCF_036320965.1). Classification (NCBI taxonomy): domain Eukaryota; kingdom Metazoa; phylum Arthropoda; class Malacostraca; order Decapoda; family Palinuridae; genus Panulirus; species Panulirus ornatus. The sequence continues at coordinate 42,233,693 of NC_092240.1, forward strand.
TTCAATCCACTGACAGCACGTCAACCCCGGTATACCACATCGATCCAATTCACTCTATTCCTTGCCCTCCTTTCACCCTCCTGCATGTTCACGCCCCGATCACACAAAATCTTTTTCACTCCATCTTTCCACCTCCAATTTGGTCTCCCACTTCTACTCGTTCCCTCCACCTCCGACACATATATCCTCTTGGTCAATCTTTCCTCACTCATTCTCTCCATGTGCCCAAACCACTTCAAAACACCCTCTTCTGCTCTCTCAACCACGCTCTTTTTATTTCCACACATCTCTCTTACCCTTACGTTACTCACTCGATCAAACCACCTCACACCACACATTGTCCTCAAACATCTCATTTCCAGCACATCCATCCTCCTGCGCACAACTCTATCCATAGCCCACGCCTCGCAACCATACAACATTGTTGGAACCACTATTCCTTCAAACATACCCATTTTTGCTTTCCGAGATAATGTTCTCGACTTCCACACATTCTTCAAGGCCCCCAGAATTTTCGCCCCCTCCCCCACCCTATGATCCACTTCCGCTTCCATGGTTCCATCCGCTGCCAGATCCACTCCCAGATATCTAAAACACTTCACTTCCTCCAGTTTTTCTCCATTCAAACTCACCTCCCAATTGACTTGACCCTCAACCCTACTGTACCTAATAACCTTGCTCTTATTCACATTTACTCTTAACTTTCTTCTTTCACACACTTTACCAAACTCAGTCACCAGCTTCTGCAGTTTCTCACATGAATCAGCCACCAGCGCTGTATCATCAGCGAACAACAACTGACTCACTTCCCAAGCTCTCTCATCCCCAACAGACTTCATACTTGCCCCTCTTTCCAAAACTCTTGCATTTACCTCCCTAACAACCCCATCCATAAACAAATTAAACAACCATATATATATATATATATATATATATATATATATATATATATATATATATATATATATATATATATATATATATATATATATATATATATATATATATTATACTTTGTCACTGTCTCCCGCGTTAGCGAGGTAGCCCAAGGAAACAGACGAAAAAATGGCCCAACCCACCCATATACACATGTATGTTCATACACGTCCACACACGCACATATACATACCTATTCAACCCCTTCCCCCGCATGCGTGCGAGGCAGCGCTAAGAAAAGAAAAAAAAGGCTACATTCGTTCACACTCAGTGTCTAGCTGTCATGTATAATGCACCGAAACCATAGTTCCCTTTCCACATCCAGGCCCCACAAAACTTTCCATGGTTTACCCGAGACGCTTCACATGCCCTGGTTCAATCCATTGACAGCACGTCGACCCCGGTATACCACATCGTTCCAATTCACTCTATTCCTTGCACGCCTTTCACCCTCCTGCATGTTTAGGCCCCGATCGCTCAAAATCTTTTTCACTCCATTTTTCCACCTCCAATTTGATCTCGCACTTCTCGTTCCCTCCACCTCAGACACATATATCCTATTTGTCAATCATTACTCATTCTCTCTGACACATATATCCTATTTGTCAATCATTACTCACTTATTCTCTCCATGCGACCAAACCATTTCAATACACACTCTTTTTATTACCACACATGTCTCTTACTCTTTCATTACTTACTCGATCAAACCACCTAATACCATATATTGTCCTGACACATCTCATTTCCAACACATCCACCATCCTCCGCACAACTCTATCTATAGCCCACGCCTCGCAACCATATAACATTATTCGCAACCATATAACATTATGAGAAGCTCTATTCCTTCATACATACTCATTTTTGCTTTCCGAGACAATTTTCTCGCCTTCCACACGATACCAAAACTGTACATGCTTTCACCCTCTCAATCAATACCTTCCCACACAATATACCAGGAATACGCAACAAATTTATACCTCTGTAATTTGAGCGCTCACCTTTATCCCATTTGCCTTTGTACAATGGCAGTATGCACGCATTCCGCCAATCCTCCAGCACCTCACCATGAGTCATACATATACTGAATATCCTTACCAACCAGTCTCTGTTTCTGATGTTCTTCCAATTGATAAGAGCTTGTGAAAAGCCGAAATTGTATTGGATTTGACATGAAGTGTAAGTTTAACCTTAATACTCATCACGGCACTGTTCTCTTTTACATTATATATACACACACACACACATATATATATATATATATATATATATATATATTTCATACTATTCGCCATTTCCCGCATTAGCGAGATAGCGTTAAGAACAGAGGGTTGGGCCTTTGAGGGAATATCCTCACTTGGCCCCCGTCCCTGTTCCTTCTTTTGGAAAATTAAAAGAAAATGAGATGGGAGGATTTCCAGCCATGCGCTCACTCCCCTTTTAGTCGCCTTCTATACACGCAGGGAATAGGTGGGAAGTATTCTTTCTCCCCTATCCCCAAGGATAATATATATATATATATATATATATATATATATATATATATATATATATATATATATATATTTAATTCTTAAAGGGGAAGTAAATGTTTATAGTTGTGTTACTGGAGTGATAGTTTTCATACATGGTGCTTTGACTAGAAAATAGTGAAATTGGAAAAAAAAATGTAGCTTAGACATTGAAGCTTATTGATACAGTGGTTAAATTGATGAGAACTACTATTGATTTTTGTGTAACTAAATTATACATTTCCCTTTTCCATAGCTAGAGGTTGAACCATTATGTGACATTCATTTTCTCATTTCATTTCAAGCTAGAAGTTTCAGTTTTCTAAATTATTTCTTACTTTTTCATATGTATATATATGTATATGTGTGTGTGTGTATGTGTGTATGTGCGTGTGTATGTGTATGTATATATATATATGTATACATATGTATATTATCCCTGGGGATAGGGGTGAAAGAATACGTCCCACGCATTCCTCGCGTGTCGTAGAAGGCGACTAGAGGGGACGGGAGCGGGGGGCCAGAAATCCTCCCCTCCTTGTATTTCTTAACTTTCTAAAATGGGAAACAGGAGTCACGCGGGGAGTGCTCATCCTCCTCGAAGGCTCAGACTGGGGTGTCTAAATGTGTGTGGATGTAACCAAGAGGTGAAAAAAGGAGAGATAGGTAGTAGGCTTGAGGAAAGGAACCTGGATGTTTTGGCTCTTAGTGAAACGAAGCTCACGGGTAAAGGGGAAGAGTGGTTTGGGATTGCCTTGGGAGTAAAGTCAGGGGTTAGTGAGAGGACAAGAGCAAGGGAAGGAGTAGCAGTACTCCTGAAACAGGAGGCGTGGGAGTATGTGATAGAATGTAAGAAAGTAAATCCTCGATTAATATGGGTAAAACTGAAAGTTGATGGAGAGAGATGGGTGATTATTAGAGCATATGCACCTGGGCATGAGAAGAAAGATCATGAGAGGCAAGTGTTTTGGGAGCAGCTGAATGAGTGTGTTAGTGGTTTTGATGCACGAGACCGGGTTATAGTGATGGGTGATTTGAATGCAAATGTGAGTAATGTGGCAGTTGAGGGAATAATTGGTATACATGGCGTGTTCAGTGTTGTAAATGGAAATGGTGAAGAGCTTTTAGATTTATGTGCTGAAAAAGGACTGGTGATTGGGAATACCTGGTTTTAAAAGCGAGATATACATAAGTATACGTATGTAAGTCGGAGAGATGGCCAGCGAGCGTTATTGGATTACGTGTTAATTGACAGGCGCGCGAAAGAGAGACTTTTGGATGTTAATGTGCTGAGAGGTGCAACTGGAGGGATGTCTGATCATTATCTTGTGGATGCTAAGGTGAAGATTTGTATAGGTTTTCAGAAAAGAAGAGTGAATGTTGGGGTGAAGAGGGTGGTGAGAGTAAGTGAGCTTGGGAAGGAGACTTGGGATGAAGAAGTAAGATTATTAGTGAAAGAGAAGAGAGAGGCATTTGGACGATTTTTGCAAGGAAAAAATGCAGTTGAGTGGGAGATGTATAAAAGAAAGAGACAGGAGGTCAAGAGAAAGGTGCAAGAGGTGAAAAAGAGGGCAAATGAGAGTTGGGGTGAGAGAGTATCATTAAATTTTAGGGAGAATAAAAAGATGTTCTGGAAGGAGGTAAATAAAGTGCGTAAGACAAGGGAGCAAATGGGAACTTCAGTGAAGGGCGCAAATGGGGAGGTGATAACAAGTAGTGGTGATGTGAGAAGGAGATGGAGTGAGTATTTTGAAGGTTTGGTGAATGTGTTTGATGATAGAGTGGCAATAAAGGGTGTTTTGGTCGAGGTGGTGTGCAAAGTGAGAGGGTTAGGGAAAATGATTTGGTAAACAAAGAGGTAGTAAAAGCTTTGCGGAAGATGAAAGCCGGCAAGGCAGCAGGTTTGGATGGTATTGCAGTGGAATTTATTAAAAAAGGGGGTGACTGTATTATTGACTGTTTGGTAAGGTTATTTAATGTATGTATGACTCATGGTGAGGTGCCTGAGAATTGGCGGAATGCGTGCATAGTGCCATTGTACAAAGGCAAAGGGGATAAGAGTGAGTGCTCAAATTACAGAGGTATAAGTTTGCTGAGTATTCCTGGTAAATTATATGGAAGGGTATTGATTGAGAGGATGAAGGCATGTACAGAGCATCAGATTGGGGAAGAGCAGTGTGGTTTCAGAAGTGGTAGAGGATGTGTGGATCAGGTGTTTGCTTTGAAGAATGTATGTGAGAAATACTTAGAAAAGCAAATGGATTTGTATGTAGCATTTATGGATCTGGAGAAGGCATATGATAGAGTTGATAGAGATGCTCTGTGGAAGGTATTAAGAATATATGGTGTGGGAGGCAAGTTGTTAGAAGCAGTGAAAAGTTTTTATCGAGGATGTAAGGCATGTGTACGTGTAGGAAGAGAGGAAAGTGATTGGTTCTCAGTGAATGTAGGTTTGCGGCAGGGGTGTGCGATGTCTCCATGGTTGTTTAATTTGTTTATGGATGGGGTTGTTCGGGAGGTGAATGCAAGAGTTTTGGAAAGAGGGGCAAGTATGAAGTCTGTTGTGGATGAGAGAGCTTGGGAAGTGAGTCAGTTGTTGTTCGCTGATGATACAGCGCTGTTGGCTGATTCATGTGAGAAACTGCAAAAGCCGGTGACTGAGTTTGGTAAAATGTGTGAAAGAAGACAGTTAAGAGTAAATGTGAATAAGAGCAAGGTAATTAGGTACAGTAGGGTTGAGGGTCAAGTCAATTGGGAGGTAAGTTTGAATGGAGAAAAACTGGAGGAAGTGAAGTGTTTTAGATATCTGGGAGTGGATTTGGCAGCGGATGGAACCATGGAAGCGGAAGTGGATCATAGGGTGGGGAGGGGGCGAAAATCCTGGGAGCCTTGAAGAATGTGTGGAAGTCGAGAACATTATCTCGGAAAGCGAAAATGGGTATGTTTGAAGGAATAGTGGTTCCAACAGTGTTGTATGGTTGCGAGGCGTGGGCTTTGGATAGAGTTGTGCGCAGGAGGATGGATGTGCTGGAAATGAGATGTTTGAGGACAATGTTTGGTGTGAGGTGTTTTGATCGAGTAAGTAACGTAAGGGTAAGAGAGATGTGTGGAAATAAAAAGAGCGTGGTTGAGAGAGCAGAAGAGGGTGTTTTGAAATGGTTTGGGCACATGGAGAGAATGAGTGAGGAAAGATTGACCAAGAGGATATATGTGTCGGAGGTGGAGGGAACGAAGAGAAGTGGGAGACCAAATTGGAGGTGGAAAGATGGAGTGAAAAAGATTTTGTGTGATCGGGGCCTGAACATGCAGGAGGGTGAAAGGAGGGCAAGGAATAGAGTGAATTGGATCGATGTGGTATACCGGGGTTGACGTGCGTCAGTGGATTGAATCAGGGCATGTGAAGTGTCTGGGGTAAATCATGGAAAGCTGTGTAGGTATGTATATTTGCGTGTGTGAACGTATGTATATACATGTGTATGGGGTGGGTTGGGCCATTTCTTTCGTCTGTTTCCTTGCGCTACCTCGCAAACGCGGGAGACAGCGACAAAGCAAAAAAAACAAAAAAAAAAAAATATATATATATATATATATATATATATATATATATATATATATATATATATATATTATTTTTTTTATTCATTCATTTATTATACTTTGTCGCTGTCTCCCGCGTTAGAGAGGTAGCGCAAGGAAACAGATGGGTTCGGATGGTATTGCAGTGGAAATTATTAAAAAAGGGGGTGACTGTGTTGTTGACTGGTTGGTAAAGATATCTAATGCATGTATGACTCACGGTGAGGTGCCTGAGGATTGGCGGAATGCTTGTATAGTGCCATTGTACAAAGGCAAAGGGGATAAAGGTGAGTGCTCAAATTACAGAGGTATACGTTTGTTGAGTATTCCTGGGAAGTTATATGGGAGGGCATATATTGAGAGGGTAAATCCATGTACAGAGCATCAGACTGGGAATGAGCAGTGTGGTTTCAGAAGCGGTAGAGGATATGTGGATAAGGTGTTTGCTTAGAAGAATGTATGTGAGAAATACTTAGAAAAGCAAATGGATTTGTGTGTAGCACTTATGGATCTGGAGAAGGCATATGATAGAGTTGATAGAGATGCTCTGTAGAAGGAAATTAGAATATATGGTGTGGGACCCAAGTTGTTAGAAGCAGTGAAAAGTTTTTATCGAGGATGTAAGGCATGTGGACGAGTAGGGAGAGATGAAAGTGATTGGTTCTAAGTGAATGTCGGTTTGCGGCAGGGGTGCGTTATGTCTCCATGGTTGTTTAATTTGTTTAAGGATGGGGTTGTTAGGGAGGTGAATGCAAGAGTTTTGGAGAGAGGGGTAAGTATGCAGCCTGCTGTGGATGAGAGAGCTTGGGAATTGAGTCAGTTGTCGTTCGCTGATGATACACCGCTAGTGGCTGAATCGGGTGAGAAACTGCTGAAGCTGGTGACTAAGTTTGGGAGGTAAGTTTGAATGAAGAAAAACTGGAGGAAGTGAAGCGTTTTAGATTTCTGGAAGTGGATTTGTCAGCGGATGGAACCATGGAAGCGGAAGTGAGTCACAGGATGGAAAAGGAGGCGAAAGTTCTGGCAGTGTTGAAGGCGAAAACATTATCTCGGAAAGCAAAGATGGGTATGTTTGAAGGAATAGTGGTTCCAACAATGCTATATGGTTGCGAGGCGTGGGATTTAGATAGAATTGTGCGGAGGAGGGTGGATGTGTTGGAAATGAGATGTTTGAGGATAATATATGGTGTGAGGTGGTATGATCGAGTAAGTAATGAAAGGGTAAGAGAGATATGTGGTAATAAAAAGAGTGTGGTTGTAAGAGCAGAAGAGGGTGTTTCCAAATGGTTTGGCCATATGGAGAGAATGAGTGAGGAAAGATTGACGAAGAGGATATATATGTCAGAAGTGGAGGGACCGAGGAGAAGTGGCAGACCAAATTGGAGGTGGAAAGATGGAGTGAAAAAGATTTTGAGTGATCGAGGCTTGAACATGCAGGAGGGTGAAAGGCATGCAAAGAATAGAGTAAATTGGATCGATGTGGTATACCGGGGTGGACGTGCTGTCAATGGATTGAACCACGGCATGTGAAGCATCTTGGGTAGGTAAACCATGGAAAGTTTTGTGGGGCCTGAATGTGGAAAGGGAGCTGTGGTTTCGGTGCATTATACATGACAGCTAGAAACTGAGTGTGAATGAATGTGGCTTTTCTTCTCATTTCCTAGCGCTACCTCGGGCGCATGCGGAGGGAGGGGGTTTTCATTTCATGTGTGGCGGGGTGGCGACGGAAATGAATAAAGGCAGCAAGTATGAATTATATACATGTGTATATATGTATATGTCTGTGTATGTATATATATGTATAAGTTGAAATGTATAGGTATGTATATGTGCGTGTGTGGACGTGTACGTGTATAAATGTGTATGTGGGTGGGTTGAGCCATTCTTTCGTTTGTTTCCTTGCGCTACCTCGCTAACTTGTGTGACAGCGACAAAGTATAATATATATATATATATATATATATATATATATATATATATATATATATATATATATATATATATATATATATATATATATATTATTTTTTTTTTATTATACTTTGTCGCTGTCTCCCGCGTTTGCGAGGTAGCGCAAGGAAACAGACGCAAGAAATGGCCCAACCCCCCCCCCCACACACATGTATATACATACGTCCACACACGCAAACATACATACCGCAAATATACATACCATATATATATATATATATATATATATATATATATATATATATATATATATATATATATATTTATTTATTTATTCATATATATATATATATATATATATATATATATATATATATATATATATATATATATATATATATATATATATATATATATATATTTATTTATTCATATATATATATATATATATATATATATATATATATATATATATTTTCTTTTTTTCCAAAAGAAGGAACAGAGGGGGCCAGGTGAGGAGATTCCAAAAAAGGCCCAGTCCTCTGTTCTTAACGTTACCTCGCTAACGCGGGAAATGGCGAATAGTTTAAAAGAAAAGAAAAAGATATATATATATACATATATATATATATATATATATATATATATATATATATATATATATATATATATATATATATATATATATATATATATATATATATATTTATATATATATATATATATATATATATATATATATATATATATATATATATATATATATATATATATATAAATATATATATATATATATATATATATATATATATATATATATATATATATATATATATATATATATATATATATATATTTTTTTTTTTTTTTTTTTTTTTTTATACTTTGTCGCTGTCTCCCGCGTTTGCGAGGTAGCGCAAGGAAACAGACGAAAGAAATGGCCCAACCCCCCCCATACACATGTATATACACACGTCCACACACACAAATATACATACCTACACAGCTTTCCATGGTTTACCCCGGACGTTTCACATGCCTTGATTCAATCCACTGACAGCACGTCAACCCCTGTATACCACATCGCTCCAATTCACTCTATTCCTTGCCCTCCTTTCACCCTCCTGCATGTTCAGGCCCCGATCACACAAAATCTTTTTCACTCCATCTTTCCACCTCCAATTTGGTCTCCCTCTTCTCCTCGTTCCCTCCACCTCCGACACATATATCCTCTTGGTCAATCTTTCCTCACTCATTCTCTCCATGTGCCCAAACCATTTTAAAACACCCTCTTCTGCTCTCTCAACCACGCTCTTTTTATTTCCACACATCTCTCTTACCCTTACGTTACTTACTCGATCAAACCACCTCACACCACACATTGTCCTCAAACATCTCATTTCCAGCACATCCATCCTCCTGCGCACAACTCTATCCATAGCCCACGCCTCGCAACCATACAACATTGTTGGAACTACTATTCCTTCAAACATACCCATTTTTGCTTTCCGGGATAATGTTCTCGACTTCCACACATTTTTCAAGGCTCCCAAAATTTTCGCCCCCTCCCCCACCCTATGATCCACTTCCGCTTCCATGGTTCCATCCGCTGACAGATCCACTCCCAGATATCTAAAACACTTCACTTCCTCCAGTTTTTCACCATTCAAACTCACCTCCCAATTGACTTGACCCTCAACCCTACTGTACCTAATAACCTTGCTCTTATTCACATTTACTCTTAACTTTCTTCTTCCACACACTTTACCAAACTCCGTCACCAGCTTCTGCAGTTTCTCACATGAATCCGCCACCAGCGCTGTATCATCAGCGAACAACAACTGACTCACTTCCCAAGCTCTCTCATCCCCAACAGACTTCATACTTGCCCCTCTTTCCAAGACTCTTGCATTTACCTCCCTAACAACCCCATCCATAAACAAATTAAACAACCATGGAGACATCACACACCCCTGCCGCAAACCTACATTCACTGAGAACCAATCACTTTCCTCTCTTCCTACACGTACACATGCCTTACATCCTCGATAAAAACTTTTCACTGCTTCTAACAACTTGCCTCCCACACCATATATTCTTAATACCTTCCACAGAGCATCTCTATCAACTCTATCATATGCCTTCTCCAGATCCATAAATGCTACATACAAATCCATTTATATATATATATATATATATATATATATATATTTTTTTTTTCATACATATTTGCCATTTCCCGCGTTATATATATATATATATATATATATATATATATATATATATATATATATATATATATATATATATATATATATATATATATTGTCCCTGGGGATAGGGGAGCAAGAATACTTCCCACGTATTCCCTGCGTGTCATAGAAGGCGACTAAAAGGGGAGGGAGCGGGGGGCTGGAAATCCTCCCCTCTCATTTTTTTTTTAATTTTCCAAAAGAAGGAACAGAGAATTGGGCCAGGTGAGGGTAGTCCCTCAAAGGCCCAGTCATCTGTTCTTAACGCTACCTCGCTAATGCGGGAAATGGCGAATAGTTTGAAAGAAAAATATATATATATATATATATATATATATATATATATATATATATATATATATATATATATATATGTATATATATATATATATATATATATATATATATATATATATATATATATATATATATATATATATATATATATATATATATATATATATATATATATATATATATATATAATATGGCAAATCTATCTGGCTAAGATATTGAAGATACGTGAAACGTGTTCCGTTCATTAAAAATGATGATCACTAGAATAACAACTTTTTATTGTCATGAACCACTTACTGGCTATCGTTACGATATCGTGACCAGCATAGAAATAGCAATCATTACTGCTTTTCCGGTTGGTCTGGTATGTTCACCATGAAAATGCTGTCAATAATTTCGAAACGACTTTCGCTACGGCGCTCTGATCATTATAACCTTGAGTGTCGAGCGTGCTTCACCTCCACATGTGTGATTAGTAATTTGTTATTTACTTATTCATAATCCCAATGTATCATTCGTGATATGATGTTACCGGACTCCGCCTGTCTGTGGTTACTCAGCAAATGAAAAGTCACCTTCGGTGAGGCTGTATCGTTGGATGTAGACGAAAGGTCTCCTCGAACTTCTCATCCGGAAGCCACCATGAGTTCCCTGCTACTGATAGTCTCGCAGCCTAGGAGTTGCACCCATTAAAAAGACTGGGGTCAAACGTACCAATAAGTTAACACCCAGTCAACGCCCTTTTCTGCTCTGTTAACCACACTCATTATATTACTACACATCTCTCTTACCCTCTCATTATTTACTCAATCAAACCACCTCACACCACATATTGTCCTCAAACATTTCATTTCCAACACATCCACCCTCCTTCGGACAACCCTATCTATAGTCAACGCCTCGTAACCATATAACATTGGCGAAACCATTATTCCTTCAAAAATACCCATATTTGTTCTCCGAGATAAAGTTATTGCGTTCCACACATTCTTCATAGCTCCCAGAACCTTCGCCCCTTCCCCAACCTGTGACTCACTTTCGTTTATATTGTTCCATTCGCTGCTAAGTCCACTCCCAGGTATCTTAAACACTTCACTTTCTC
>NC_092240.1:42250280-42342780 GCF_036320965.1 Panulirus ornatus
ATGTGTGGATCAGGTGTTTGCTTTGAAGAATGTATGTGAGAAATACTTAGAAAAGCAAATGGATTTGTATGTAGCATTTATAGATCTGGAGAAGGCATATGATAGAGTTGATAGAGATGCTCTGTGGAAGGTATTAAGAATATATGGTGTGGGAGGCAAGTTGTTAGAAGCAGTGAAAAGTTTTTATCGAGGATGTAAGTCATGTGTACGTGTAGGAGGAGAGGAAAGTGATTGGTTCTCAGTAAATGTAGGTTTGCGGCAGGGGTGTGTGATGTCTCCATGGTTGTTTAATTTGTTTATGGATGGGGTTGTTAGGGAGGTGAATGCAAGAGTTTTGGAAAGAGGGGCAAGTATGCACTCAGTTGTGGATGAGAGAGCTTGGGAAGTGAGACAGTTGTTGTTCGCTGATGATACACCGCTGGTGGCTGATTCATGTGAGAAACTGCAGAAGCTAGTGATTGAGTTTGGTAAAGTGTGTGAAAGAAGAAAGTTGAGAGTAAATGTGAATAAGAGTAAGGTTATTAGGTACAGTAGTGTTGAGGGTCAAGTCAACTGGGAGGTAAGTTTGAATGGAGAAAAACTCGAAGAAGTGAAGTGTTTTAGATATCTGGGAGTGGATTTGGCAGCGGATGGAACCATGGAAGCGGAAGTGAATCATAGGGTGGGGGAGGGGGCGAAAGTTCTGGGAGCCTTGAAGAATGTGTGGAAGTCCAGAACATTATATCGGAAAGCAAAAATGGGTATGTTTGAAGGAATAGTGGTTCCAACAATGTTGCACGGTTGCGAGGCGTGGGCTATAGATATAGTTGTGCGGAGGAGGGTGGATGCGCTGGAAATGAGATGTTTGAGGACAATATGTGGTGTGAGGTGGTTTGATCGAGTAAGTAATAATAGGGTAAGAGAGATGTGTGGTAATAAAAAGAGAGTGGTTGAGAGAGCAGAAGAGGGTGTTTTGAAATGTTTTGGTCACATGGAGAGAATGAGTAAGGAAAGATGGATCAAGAGGATATATGTGTCAGACGTGGAGGAAACGAGAAGAAGTGGGAGACCACATGGGAGGTGGAAAGATGGAGTGAAAAAGATTTTGAATGATTTGGGGCCTGAACATGCAGGAGGGTGAAAGGCGTGCAAGGAATAGATTGAATTGGAACGATGTGGTATGCCGGGGTCGACGTGCTGTCAATGGATTGAACCAGGACATGTGAAGCGTCTGGGGTAAACCATGGAAAGTTCTGTGGGGCCTGGATGTGAAAAGGGAGTTGTGGTTTCGGTGCATTATTTCATGACAGGTAGAGACCGAGTGTAAACGAATGTGGCCTTTGTTGTCTTTTCCTAGCGCTACCTCGCACACATGAGGGGGAGGTTATTGTTATTCCATGTGTGTCGAGGTGGCGATGGGAATGAATAAAGGCAGACAGTATGAATTATGTACATGTGTACTTATGTGTATGTCTGTGTATGTATATATATGTATAAATTGAGATGTATAGGTATGTATATATGCATGTGTGGACGTGTATGTATATACATGTGTATGTGGGTGGGTTGGGCCATTCTTTCGTCTGTTTCCTTGCGTTACATCGATAACGCGGGAGGCAGCGACAAAGCATAATAAATAAAATATATATATATATATATATATATATGGTTGTTTAATTTGTTTATGGATGGGGTTGTTAGGGAGGTAAATGCAAGAGTTTTGGAAAGAGGGGCAAGTATGAAGTCTGTTGTGGATGAGAGAACTTGGGAAGTGAGTCAGTTGTTGTTCGCTGATGACACAGCGCTGGTGGCTGATTCATGTGAGAAACTGCAGAAGCTGGTGACTGAGTTTGGTAAAGTGTGTGGAAGAAGAAAGTTAAGAGTAAACGTGAATAAGAGCAAGGTTATTAGGTACAGTAGGGTTGAGGGTCAAGTCAATTGGGAGGTGAGTTTGAACGGAGAAAAACTGGAGGAAGTGAAGTGTTTTAGATATCTGGGAGTGGATCTGGCAGCGGATGGAACCATGGAAGCGGAAGTAGATCATAGGGTGGGGGAGGGGGCGAAAATTCTGGGGGCCTTGAAGAATGTGTGGAAGTCGAGAACATTATCTCGGAAAGGAAAAATGGGTATGTTTGAAGGAATAGTGGTTCCAACAATGTTGTATGGTTGCGAGGCGTGGGCTATGGATAGAGTTGTGCGCAGGAGGATGGATGTGCTGGAAATGAGATGTTTGAGGACAATGTGTGGTGTGAGGTGGTTTGATCGAGTGAGTAACGTAAGGGTAAGAGAGATGTGTGGAAATAAAAAGAGCGTGGTTGAGAGAGCAGAAGAGGGTGTTTTGAAGTGGTTTGGGCACATGGAGAGGATGAGTGAGGAAAGATTGACCAAGAGAATATATGTGTCGGAGGTGGAGGGAACGAGGAGAAGAGGGAGACCAAATTGGAGGTGGAAAGATGGAGTGAAAAAGATTTTGTGTGATCGGGGTCTGAACATGCAGGAGGGTGAAAGGAGGGCAAGGAATAGAGTGAATTGGAGCGATGTGGTATACCGGGGCTGACGTGCTGTCAGTGGATTGAATCAAGGCATGTGAAGCGTCTGGGGTAAACCATGGAAAGCTGTGTAGGTATGTATATTTGCATGTGTGGACGTATGTATATACATGTGTATGGGGGGGGGGGGGGGGGTGGGGCCATTTCTTTCGTCTGTTTCCTTGCGCTACCTCGCAAACGCGGGAGACAGCGACAAAGTATAAAAAAAAAAAAAAAAAAATATATATATATATATATATATATATATATATATATATATATATATATATATATATATATATATATATATATATATATATATATATATATATATGTATATATATATATATATATATATATATATATATATATATATATATATATATATATATATATATATATATATATATATATATGTGTGTGTGTGTGTGTGTATGTATATATACTTTATATGCCTTTGACGTTAACATAAGATTTTAGCAGGTTAACAGGATGCGACAGTTTGGGGTGGAAATGTTTCCCACATGTTGGCTTACGGGCCAGTCATGGGATCCTCCCCACGTTGCCAGAATATATTGCCCAAATTTACCGGAAAATGTTTCATTTGTTAACAGGGAAGGGAAGAGCTGTGAACCCTCCATACTACCCTGGGAAGTAAGGGGAGGGGAGAAGAGAACTTTAGTGGTGAAAATCAAAGTTAAATGTGAAGAAGAGGCAAACACACGGGGCAGTTTACAGACGGATGTGTAGGAGTCGATGAACATTACAACGACAGAATGAGGACACGTGTGTGGAAAGATCAGTAAAGCCTTGAATAATTGCAAATACATTTGCTGTCATTAATAGAGAATATATTCCAGGGCGAGGAGGTGACTGCTAGTCTCTTGACCATTCCAGTCATAGGGATCTGGGAATATTGGATAACGAAATACTTGGTCAACTCTGCTCATCAACGTGGATCGAACCTGGAATCATCTTGAGCTAAGGCAGCACCACATTACAGCTGCATGTGATTTTTTCTCGTTATAATCACGCGAGGGTTCATTGCGACCTCCTCTGTCCCATATCATCGTGGCTCATCATCTTCTAAGCGACCAGGTTTTCATCATGCAGTACACGGGAGTGCATGAACTATGTGATCTTTGTTGTGTCAAGGATGTCCTCTGTCTTTGGTGAGAAAATTTCCATTCGTACAGGGGCGTCATTATTGTACAAGCAGAGGAGGGTGGGTGATGATAAGTACGAGTACAGGTCATCCGTAAAGCCACATTCTTGAAGTGGTCATAGAGAGTTACACCTGCATCAGGGAAACGAACATACGCCACTAGAGTTATCTTCTTCAGAGTAACCAGAGAGAATAGTTCTGATAGATAAAGTAAGCAACACACCACAGAACCCCAGTCCTGTGTTGCATAAAGCAGCCGACTGCACAAACACACGTTCACAATGCTCTTACATAAACACTTACAAAGCCTCTCCCTTCCCTGCCTCTCCCTACCCAGCCTCTCCCTACCCATTATTACGGAGATAAAGGTCACCACAGCTCTACTGTACATCCACCCACGACAAACACCAATATCACCAATATTACCAGCACCCCTCTTGTAGTGAGACAATATTACCAGCTTCCTCTTGTGGTGAGACAATATTACCAGCTTCCTCTTGTGATGAGACAGTTTACTTCTGTAGTCATACCTTTTCACAGAGTAACAAATCTCCAATCTTTCTCTTTTTTTTCTGTCTTTTACAATAACTATCTTGATTGGTAGGGCTATTGTGTTCCTGTGTTAACCTCAAGTGGAAGGTGACAGTATACCACGTGTATGTACAACATTATTCATGTAGACTACAGAAAGAAATGTATTTCTGTTTTTGTTTCATCTAGATCAAACATCATAGTTGACTTCCTCTGTAGGAGTTAGGGTCTCCGAGGACCACATTATGCTGTGGTAAGCTGCTGTAGTCACACCTTGCTGCGAGGCACACGAGAGCTTTACCACGGTGGGTCAAGCTTGCGTCCTCACTGCAGCAGGCTCGGCTCTGGGTCGACTGGCACCTGGAGCAGCCTGGCTGACCATGACGGGAGGCAGGAAACGAGTTAAGAGAAGGAAGGCTTAAGGTGGATAAGGGAAGACAAGGGGGTGGATAGAGGGAGGCTGAGGTGGATAGGGGAAAGCTATGGGTATATAGAAGAAGGGCATGTGTGGGTAGAGAAGAGCTACGGGAATTTCAGGGTGGATATGGGAAGGCTAAGATTATATAGAGGAAGGGTAAAGGCGGGTAGAAGAGAGTCTCTGGATAGATCGGGAAAGGCTAAGAGTGGATAGAGGAATTTTAGGGAAAGTTTGGAATGGATAGGGGACGGCGCTATAACAATATGGAACGGAACTGGAGGGTAAAGACTGGAGGCAGACAACATGGAGAAGGTGGCGGTGATGGAGCAGAAGGATGGAGAACAAGCAATATAGAGTGGATGGAGGCGAGAGTGTACGTATCAGAAATGGAAGATTATGGGGTGATAATGGTGCAGGAAGCGGGATGAAGAGTGATGAGGGAGAGATGTCAGCACGAAGTGTAGTGGGCCTGTTAGTGTGAGGTTGTAAGTGTGAGTAATAGCTAGGGATGGAAGGGATGATGGTGTGCGAGTATGACGTATGTAGTGTGAGAGTGGATGTGTGAGGAGATGGGTTGTAAGTGTTAGGGTGTGACATATGGCCAGAATGAGGTTGATGATAATGGTAATAACAATAAATCAACAACAGTAACAAAAATCATATCAATTATGATAACAAAAATAATGAAAATAATAATAATAAAGATATTCATAATAACAATGATATTAATAAAGATGATAGTGATAATAATAATGATAATGATAATAGTAATAATGATAATGATAATGATCATAATAATGATAGTAATAATGATGATAATGATAATAATAATAATAATGATAATGATAATGACGATAATGATAATAATAATAATAATAATAATAATAATAATAATAATAATAATAATAATAATGATAATAATAATAATGATAATAATGATAATGATAATAATAATAATGATAATGATGATAACAACAACAACAACAACAACAACAACAACAGTGCGAATTAACGCACAGAAAAGACAAGACGTTCTGTTAAACGTAGCGAATGTCAAACAAAGAATGTTTGCACAAACACTATAGCTTACTGATAGAGTTCACAGTGGCAAGGTAGAGATTGCTCTTGGAACGGTATGTACAGGGGTTTGTGGTGTTGAACTGCAACACGGAAACGTGGGATTGCTGGTGGCAGGAGATGACGGTGGCGAGACTGATGCACAAGCGCTTGCAAGTGAAGCTTGGAGATACCTGGGGGGACCAACGCGTTGGGCGCCTCCTAACCGGTGGTTTGAGAGGAACCTGAGTATGAGAGGCTGTGGGCTGATGGTGTAAACATGAGGAGGAGGGAGAAGACGGGCTGGAAAGGGAAGATGTGCAAGCCATGAGGCGGTGTGGACTTCATCATCATCGACGCTGACCAAGTAATGGAGAATAATGTTGTCCCAGCTGTCCTCTCTCTCTCTCTCTCTCTCTCTCTCTCTCTCTCTCTCTCTCTCTCTCTCTCTCTCTCTCTCTCTCTCTCTCTCTCTCTGACCGATTGAAATGCACTATGGCCCTGACCTTGCTGTGAGCCTTCATGGTAGCAGCAGCATGTACAACACTGAAGATCAAGCTAACACCGGACTCCACTCACGAGTCGTCATTCACACCAAGTGACTCAGGCATCCTGATGACTGTGACTCGACCTCCGTTACAGTAACATAGTCAGCCTCTCCTGCTTAGATTACGATGTTATTGTTACTGTTAGTGGTAATAACACTGCTGCTGCTACTGCTAAGTAGCATTAACACTGCTACTGCTACTGCTAGAGGTAGTAACACTGATATTGTTACTGCTGCTAGTGGCATTAATATTGCTGATGGTACTTTTAAGTGCAACTTCTAGTAACACTGTTGACGCCATTGTTGCTGGTAGTGATGTTAACACTGTTACAGCTACTGTTACTGTCGTGGTTATCAGCTACGTACTCTCAATGCATCAGGGAGGAGGGTAAGTCTATCCAGGGAGACTTGCTCTCACAACATCAGACAGACAGTAATGTGTCTCCAGACACACTTACTACCTTCTAGCTATTAGTGCCTTACTCTCATAACATCAGAGACGATGTTATGCCTCTTATGATTCTGATATGTGAACTCAGGCGAGATACTGAACTTTGTGATAATACATTTGTAATTGGGGTCAAAGATGCGGATTGTTAACCTCATTTAGAAAAAAACACACACATATGAGTGTATATAAGCCCGGCTAGCTCAGTCGGTAGAGCACGAGACTCTTAATCTCGGGGTCGTGGGTTCGAGCCCCACGTTGGGCGGTAACAGTTTTCTATGATGTGCTATGCACCTGCCTCTGAACATGCCATCCACGGCCCATTTAGACCGAACCATCTACCATGGTTCCATGAACTGTTTAAGAAATACAAGAGAAAGGGGGGGAGGTTAAGAGAGTACCAGATATTACATTGGCAAAATAAATAACAAAGATCCTATTGGCCAGGGATCAGGTAATCTACCGAAGTACATTCTATAACTCACATCCTGTACGCGATAGATAAGGTCAGGATAAAACAGCAAGAGGGGGTTTCTCCCCACACTCTTCCACTCTCTCACGCAACAACAGCTGGCAGCATGAATAATGTATTGATGTATGAAACAAGCATGGAATCTGGCATGAAAGAAGGGAAATCTGTTGACGTCAATACTTATTTATAATGGTCTATTTTCTGGCAATAAGTCTATGGAATGTAGGTCGTTTTCTCACCACTGAAAGAAAACAATGTATTTGTATACATATGTTTGTTACTTGGTATTCTTTCCCTCATGCTACCTCTCTACCTACCGACCTACCTACCTACGAATACCTATGACGAGATACTGTCAGACTGGCGGGGCTAGCGCAGAGCGCTCACCACAAGTACGGCTTCTTTGATAGGTCTGTAAATATCTCCTGCCCGACGGGGGTGTGGGGGGGGAGGAGAAACAGTCAGACAGACAGACAGACAAACATATAGACAGACAGACTGACGGACAGAAAGTCAAACACACGGAGGGAAACAGATAGAAAGACAAACAGAGGGAGACTAGTAGAAGTATTGATTGTTTATATCATCATTTTACCTCTTTTGATTTTCCTTTACGAAAATGTTAATATCGTAGAAAAGACAACGTAAAATACTTAATGTTCTCTGACCAGGAAAGAGTCTACATTCTCCAGATCTGGACTCAGACTGGCCATATATGGTTAGATATAACAAGAGAGCATAACACTTCGCATGGTTAAAGTATATCCATGGTATGATGTAACTGGAGGGCATCACAGAACTTGAAATTGCCTGAGACAAATGATGATTCTTGTCTTTCATTTTTTTACTCGCGCTATATTAGGAAGATGTAAGTCTATCCAGGAGAAATTTACTATCTATTATCCATCAGCGATCTACTCTTGGGACGTGAGAGAGAATGGTAAGCCATCGAGGTACGCTGGCTCTCACAGTACCAGATGGAAGGATAAGTCTGTCCAGACAAATTCACTCTCACAGCATCACAGGCAAGTGTCTTCAGACACACTTGCTACATGCTAACCATTAGTGCCTTACTCTCACAACATCAGAGAGGATGTTATGCCATTATGTCACCTGACACATCAGCCGGGGCCTCATGACCTTGGTAAGGTCAAGTCTTGATCCTCGTATCATGTGAAGTCAGGCGAGTTATTGAACTTTACTAGTGACAGTACATGTATAATTCAGGGTTGAAGATGGTGATTGTTGACCTCGTTTAGACACAGACACACGTACGAGGCTGTGTATATAAGCCCGGCTAGTTCAGTCGGTAGAGCACGAGACTCTTAATCTCGGGGTCGTGGGTTCGAGCCCCACGTTGGGCGGGGACGATTTTCCATGATACAACATGGGACTGCCTCTGAACATACCATCCACTGCCCGTCTACATCAACCAATCTGCCATAATTCCGTGAACTGTTTCAAAAGAGAGAGAGAGAGAGAAAAAAAAAATATGATACCAAAGATTGCATAGAAGATAACAGAGACGCTATTGGCCTATGATTAGGCAATCTACGGAAGTATATTTTATAACTCACATTCTGTACTCGATAGATAAGGTAAGGATAAAATGCAAGAGGGGGTCTCTCCCCACACACTCTCTCATGCAACAACAGCTGGCAGCGTGTTAGCCATTATTACCTCACATTTCCCCCCTCATACCTTGGAAGGGAAGTCTTGATTGGATAGTGAATAGGCGAGTTTTTGAACTTTTGGAATACATGAAATTGGGTTAAGTGGGATTGTTACCTCTTTAGAAAACACACACAGGGTTTTTATAAGCCCGGCTAGTCAGTCGGTAGAGACGAGACTCTTAATCTCGGGTCGTGGGTTCGAGCAGACTGGCGGGGCTAGCGCAGAGCGCTCACCACAAGTACGGCTTCTTTGATAGGTCTGTAAATATCTCCTGCCCGACGGGGGTGTGGGGGGGGAGGAGAAACAGTCAAACAGACAGACAGACAAACATATAGACAGACAGACTGACGGACAGAAAGTCAAACACACGGAGGGAAACAGATAGAAAGACAAACAGAGGGAGACTAGTAGAAGTATTGATTGTTTATATCATCATTTTACCTCTTTTGATTTTCCTTTACGAAAATGTTAATATCGTAGAAAAGACAACGTAAAATACTTAATGTTCTCTGACCAGGAAAGAGTCTACATTCTCCAGATCTGGACTCAGACTGGACATATATGGTTAGATATAACAAGATAGCATAACACTTCGTATGGTTACAGTATATCCATGGTATGATGTAACTGGAGAGCATCACAGAACTTGAAATTGCCTGAGACAAATGATGATTCTTGTCTTTCATTTTTTTACTCGCGCTATATTAGGAAGATGTAAGTCTATCCAGGAGAAATTTACTATCTATTATCCATCAGCGATCTACTCTTGGGACGTGAGAGAGAATGGTAAGCCATCGAGGTACGCTGGCTCTCACAGTACCAGACGGAAGGATAAGTCTGTCCAGACAAATTCACTCTCACAGCATCACAGGCAAGTGTCTTCAGACACACTTGCTACATGCTAACCATTAGTGCCTTACTCTCACAACATCAGAGAGGATGTTATGCCATTATGTCACCTGACACATCAGCCGGGGCCTCATGACCTTGGTAAGGTCATGTCTTGATCCTCGTATCATGTGAAGTCAGGCGAGTTATTGAACTTTACTAGTGACAGTACATGTATAATTCAGGGTTGAAGATGGTGATTGTTGACCTCGTTTAGACACAGACACACGTACGAGGCTATGTATATAAGCCCGGCTAGCTCAGTCGGTAGAGCACGAGACTCTTAATCTCGGGGTCGTGGGTTCGAGCCCCACGTTGGGCGGTGACAATTTTCCATGATACAACATGGGACTGCCTCTGAACATACCATCCACTGCCCGTCTACATCAACCAAATTGTCATAATTCCGTGAACTGTTTCAAAAGAGAGAGAGAGAGAGAGAGAGAGAGAAAATATGATACCAAAGATTGCATAGAAGATAACAGAGACGCTATTGGCCTATGATTAGGCAATCTACGGAAGTATATTTTATAACTCACATTCTGTACTCGATAGATAAGGTAAGGATAAAACAGCAAGAGGGGGTCTCTCCCCACACACTCTCTCATGCAATAACAGCTGGCAGCATGAAGTACTCATTGATGACTCAGACATAGAATCTTGCAGGCAAGAAGGGAAATCTATTGACGTTTAGATTATCAATTTATGTTGATACGTTTTTCGTCAATGGGTTTATTGAAGAATGATTTCTTACTAATCTGGAAATAGATAAAGTTGTTTGTGTAGATATGTTTGCTGATGTACATTCATGTAGTTAAAACTCTGACTGTGAGAGAGACTAGCTTTCTACCTACTGACCTACCTACCTACCTATCTCCCTACCTACCAACCTACCAACCTACCTACCTACGAGTACCTTACGACGAGATGCTGCCAGAATGGCGGGGCTAAGGCATAGCGTTCATCGTACGTACCGCTTCTTTGCTAGAACTGTCATCATCTGCTGCCAGACACAGAGAGGGAGAGAGAAAAATTAAAGAAAACGAGGACATGTTGCAGTACGAGAACTGTGAGAGTACAGTACATATGGCATTACAGTATATGTGGGAGTACAGTTCATGTGGGAGTACAGTATATGTGGGAGTACAGTACATGTGGGAGTACAGTACATATGGCATTACAGTATATGTGGGAGTACAGTACATGTGGGAGTACAGTACATGTGGGAGTACAGTACATGTGGGAGTACAGTACATGTGGGAGTACAGTACATATGGCATTACAGTATATGTGGGAGTACAGTACATGTGGGAGTACAGTACATGTGGGAGTACAGTACATATGGCATTACAGTACATGTGGGAGTACAGTACATGTGGGAGTACAGTATATGTGGGAGTACAGTACATGTGGGAGTACAGTACATGTGGGAGTACAGTACATGTGGGAGTACAGTACATATGGCAGTACAGTACATGTGGGAGTACAGTACATGTGGGAGTACAGTACATATGGCATTACAGTATATGTGGGAGTACAGTACATGTGGGAGTACAGTACATGTGGGAGTACAGTACATGTGGGAGTACAGTATATGTGGGAGTACAGTATATGTGGGAGTACAGTACATGTGGGAGTACAGTACATGTGGGAGTACAGTACATATGGCATTACAGTATATGTGGGAGTACAGTACATGTGGGAGTACAGTACATGTGGGAGTACAGTACATATGGCATTACAGTATATGAGGGAGTACAGTACATGTGGGAGTACAGTATATGTGGGAATACAGTACATGTGGGAGTACAGTACATGTGGGAGTACAGTACATGTGGGAGTACAGTACATATGGCATTACAGTATATGTGGGAGTACAGTATATGTGGGAGTACAGTACATGTGGGAGTACAGTATATGTGGGAGTACAGTACATGTGGGAGTACAGTATATGTGGGAGTACAGTACATGTGGGAGTACAGTATATGTGGGAGTACAGTACATGTGGGAGTGCAGTACATGTGGGAGTACAGTATATGTGGGAGTACAGTACATGTGGGAGTACAGTATATGTGGGAGTACAGTACATGTGGGAGTACAGTATATGTGGGAGTACGTACAGTACATAATGTGGAAGTACAGTATATGTGGGAGTACAGTAATGTGGAGTACAGTACATGTGGAGAATAGTACTATTGTGGAGTACAGTATATGTGGGAGTATACATGTAACATTGGAGTACAGTATAGTACAGTATATGTGGGAGTACAGTATATGTGGGAGTACAGTACATGTGGAGTACAGTACATGTGGGAGTACAGTAAGTACATATGGCATTACAGTATATCGTAGTGGAGTACAGTACATGTGGAGTACAGTACATGTGGGAGTACAGTACATGTGGAGTACAGTACATGTGGAGTACAGTACATATGGCATTACAGTATATGTGGGAGTACAGTACATTGTGAGGAGTACAGTACATGTGGAGTACAGTACATGTGGGAGTACAGTACATGTGGGAGTACAGTACTATGTGGGAGTACAGTACATATGTGCATACAGTATATGTGGGAGTACAGTCATGTGGGAGTACAGTATATGTGGTAGTACAGTACATGTGGGAGTACAGTACATATGGGAGTACAGTATATGTGGGAGTACAGTACATGTGGGAGTACAGTATATGTGGGAGTACAGTGCATGGGGAGTACAGTATATGTGGGAGTACAGTGATGTGGGAGTACAGTATATGTGGGAGTAACAGATACATGTGGGAGTACAGTACATTGGGAGTACAGTATACATATTGTGGGAGTACAGTATATGTGGGAGTACAGTAATATGTGGGAGTACAGTACATATGGTTGTAGTGAGTACAGTACATGTGGGAGTACAGTATATGTGGGAGTAAGTACATGTGGAGTACAGTACATGTGGGAGTACAGTCATTGAGTCATACAGTTAGTACAGAGGGGAGTCACAGTACATGTGGGAGTACAGTACATGTGGGAGTACAGTACATGTGGAGTACAGTATATGTGGAGTACAGTATATGTGGGAGTACAGTATATGTGGGAGTACAGTACATGTGGGAGTACAGTACATGTGGGAGTACAGTACATGTGGGAGTACAGTAGATGTGAGAGTACAGTACATGTGGGAGTACAGTACATGTGGGAGTACAGTACATTTGGGAGTGCTGTACATGTGGGAGCACAGTACATGTGGAGTACAGTATATGTGGGAGTACAGTATATGTGGGAGTACAGTACATGTGGGAGTATAGTACATGTGGAAGTACAGTATATGTGGGAGTATAATACTTGTGACGATATAGTGCGTTTGACAGTGCAGTACATGTGGAAGCATAATACATGTAGCACTATAGTGCATGTAGGAGTATGATATATATGGGAGCATGATACATGTGAGTACAGTACATGTAAGAGTACTGTACATGTGAGAGTACAGTATATGTGGGAGTACAGCACGTGTAACGTGTTAAAGACAGATGAGAGAAGACCTTATGGTTTATGGCGAGGTTATCTGTAGGAGGACTATGCATTGTTAAGGTAGTTATCAGAAGACCTTATGGTTTATGGCGAGGTTATCTGTAGGAGGACTATGCATGGGTTAAGTAGTTATTAGAAGACCTGATGGTTTATGGCGAGGATGGTGTTGCTCTCACTCACAGCACGTCGCCCTTGTTACCATTTTCTACTTTTGACGACTGCACCTCCTAGGTGTTCGGTCCTCCCCTCTGAGGTGCCAGATAAAAATCTTGCACACCACTCAACACTATGAGGGAAAAATACTTTGAATAGATCACCAGTGGAGCAAAAATGTCATTCGGCAAAACTTGACAATATAGCAAACTAATAGAGGCAAATTCTCATTCATACGTCTACAGAAAAGAACGATTTTTGGAGTTTTCTATCCCAGGAAACCATGACACTCCGCCTCTGCCCCGAGAATAAGAATCTCAACATGACGTCAAAGGGCCATGTCATGTACTCTGGGTCAATGCTTTTTCAGCTTATGATTCTGTTCTCCTTTATCATAGAGCAGATGTAGCGTTTAGTAGCACAGAATCCTGCAGACGATGAGCGGATGGCGTGTGGGAGTGGGAGAATATGATCGATTCCTCCAGATGATTGTTCCCGTTGAGCAGCTTGGTCCACACAGACGAACTGGGCTATGTTGAACGCTCCGTCGAGATGACACAACCACCACACTTAAGGCAGATGGCAAACGACGTTCATGTAGAACATGGGAGAAATATTCTGAAGTAACAGGTATTTACCAATGTATACCGACGTCCCTTCCAGCCAATAGAGGAAGATGGAGAGATGATTCAGTACCTCCTGCACCGCCCTTATCATATGCTGTGAAAGTTGACTCCCTCCACGTGAATATGTTCCGTCAGATGCGTCAGGAAATGCAGCAGGTTCCACCAACATACATCCTGTTCAACAGGTGTTTTATATGGCAAAAACCTGAGCCACAAGCCATCTGTTATCTCATTAAGATAAAGACCCAAGTTCCTTTGGACGGCTTGAAGCAAACGTATGCCATATGCCCTATATGGACGTCTAATGGCACAGCTCTGGAAGCGTTTATGCTGAAAATCAAGTGTGTCTGTAGAGAGCCATAGAGAGTCCTGAGAAAATGCAGGAAGGGGAGTCTGGCGGTGTGTACCAAACTATGGATATGTCTGAAGAGATCCATGGTTCCTCAGAGCTTGCTAAGCACAATCTTCTGCTGAAGTGTTCCATTACAGTCTTTTGAGTCTCTCATCATCTGCATCTGCCCAGCAGTCATATATTCTGTTTTGAACTTTTACATTTTGTATCGTTGTGCAATAAAACATATGTTAAAGTAGTATGTCTTATCAAAACAGATATCTTAATGACCGACCCGCCAAGGTGTTCAAATGCCGAAAAAAAATATTACATAACCAACCTTCTCTCCCTGACCTTCAAGTTTGTTGAGATCTTAAGAAATATTGTCAAAGCTGAAGTTTCTATTTTCTCATAATGTTTATGTTTATACCAAACATGACCCGACTTACAACAATGTGAGGTTTAACCTCTGCTGACGTAATAGTTGAACTTCTCTGACCCTGAAAAGAGTCAGCAGTTTGGCGCTTCTTTGGGTATAGAGACGTGATGAAAAATCGCTTTTCACAAGTGTGATTAGAAATCGTAAATAATTCAGTGGGTCTTCATCTCCGGTGAAATGGCTTAGAAGGAACACTATGTATCAACCTGGACAGATGGTGAGGCAGGATGAATGGAACACATCTTATCTCATTCCGGCCGCCGGATTCTTAAACCAGTAAAGATCTCAGCCTCCATTATGTATAGAATAAAACAAGCCGTTCTTGATAATGCTTATTTATGGAATGTTAACATCATTCATGTATTCATTCAGCCGTGGCCGAAATGGACTGATAGTCTCCGACTTGAGACCATGTGGTGGTAGTTTATCTCAGTGTTCTGCTACAACGTTTGTGTGACATCTCCACTCTGGTCAAAGAGTCCCTCTCACGATGAAGACTGTATGGGAAGCTACAGTGTTGTCGAGATTATCTTTTGAAATCTTTTTCATACCCTCGAAGTCTTTTTTCTTCATGTCAGATAAGACGGCCGGGGTAACTGAAAGTCCTGGTAAATGCCATCTCCTTGAAGCTCCATGTATGCATATATATCCCTTACCGTAAGCCAGGTATCCACTTCATCGATCAACCCCTTTGGTAGGATAAGCAGTCGGACTGACTGCCACAACTAGGATTCGAACCTATGCTTTTCAGCCTAGATGGTTCGTATATGTATCACGGTCTAAGCTCTTTTTCGAGGGAATATTTCTCGATGTGTCAGTCATTCTTCATGAGGTTTATATCATGAAATCTATTCTATAGAGTTAATGATTGCTTTACGTATTTCAGGTCATTACTGGTAATCACTCCAAGATCTATAACATTACTCCATATATTTGAAGAATCTTTCGGGTTCTTTACGTCATAGGAAATTCTCTTTCCTTTTTCCTTTTTGCGAAATCTGATTCTCTTTTCACAGTCTCCTTGTAATCTTCTGTACATTTCATGATCCTTTGTATTGTCTAGCTTTTCAAATTTTGTGCGAGGTACTTTTACGTCTAATTAACTCTTTTATTTCCGGAAGTCATCCAGCCCGGCATTTTTTCCGGCATTTTTTACTCATTAATTTCCTTTTTTTCCCGGGAAAATCACCTCTCTCAAAAAGTTGAGAGGATTGATGCGTTAAGTACCACTTACTAGGTGTTGAGGGAGGGACAGAGGATGATCCCTTGTCTCACCTGTTGTGGTACCTCCTGTCGTGTGGTGGTGAGGGAGGAGGACCTGGCCAGGAAGACATGAATGAGTTTGGGAAGATTGAAAGTTGTGTTCAGATGCGGGAGTCCAGGTGTCTTGGGTCTACGAAGAATGTAAAGACGAAAATTTGATGACGATACTGACTGTTCCTTCTAGCTGGATTTTTCGTTTAGAATGACATTCAAGTGCTTGGTGGACTGACCATCTTGGAGGATGTTGTGGCCTAACGAGGCTGTAGTGTGTGGGACGTGGTATGTGTAATGTGTATGGCGACGGTCTGGCTTTGGTTATTGGTTGGTTGTGTGTCTGGTCGTGGTTCAGTTGTGGAGGCTGTTGAGACTGTTATCATCTATTGTAATTTCTTCATTTTGGGAGTTCTACACTCGAGGGGCCCCATCTCTTGCATATATGTATGTTGTCCACATTCACAACTTAACCATTGAGTTTATTCCTTTCATCACTTATCTATAAAAAGTTCTTCCTTATATCCTCCCTAATACCTTCCTTAACTTCATGTTATGTACTCTGGGTCAGTGTTATCCTCAAACTGGTTTAGAAAATGAAAGGTTGTGAACAAGTCACCCCTAACTATTTACGGTGGGAAAATTTAAGGCCCTTAATCTTACCCTGTAATTTTCTTTTCAAATTCTGGAAACCAGCTTTAACGCCTTCCTCTTTAGTTCTCTGTGCTCCTTTAAATGCGGTGACCAAATTTGACAAGTGTACTCTAGTATTGGCCAAACGCAGGAGGTGAACAGTTTGCTGAATATCTCCTAACTTGAGAGCCATTCTATTATTTGCCAGCAGACAGTTTGTCTTCTTTACCATTTTCCAAACGTAGGACTTTGGTGACAGGTTAGGGACGGTGTTTCCTCCTAATTCCCTCTCACATACTGGTTGTTACAGCTGATATCCTACATGATATTTATACTAAGGCCTTTTGCATCATAATTACCTTGCATCTATTTGGACTGAATTTCATTAACCATCTGGAGTTTGTCAGGATCCAATTCTTATTTCATACATTCCTCTTCACTTTTTACTCCTCATAACCTTGGCATCATCCGAGAAGATATCAAGCAGGTGTCCAGTCCTTTTGCAAAGTCATTCACATAGATCAAGAAGAGTAATGGCGCCAGAACAGAACCCTTCTGCACACCGATTGTGACCTGTGTTTCCCTCCATTAAGATAACAGTCGATCTGTCGAAGGAGTTTCCCCTCACATTCCTGTCTGTGGATATAGCTTCTTTACCCTTTCCTACGTTGTACTGTGTTATGCATTCTGGCATTCCAGTTACACACAATCCATCCAACTTTCTATTTTGTGTAAGTGGAGCCTCATTCCGTTCGTTACACATGATCTTTCCCTGAAAACATGTTGTTTCTCACTTAGGTAGTTTCTCCTTCGCACGCAGTCGTCCATTTACCATCTAATTATGTTTACCAACTTTTTCCAGTACTTTACAGATGACGCTGGACATGGACACCGGTCTGTATATCAGCACATCCTCCCGCTCTACTTTCTTAAACAAAGGCATCACATCTGCTCTCCCCCGCTTCCTGGGCTCTGTATCTTTCTCCAGCGACATCTTGAACTACATCTTTATTGGTTTATCAATTATATCTGCTCTTATTTTTAGCACTTATGGAGAAATTCTTCAAGACCATGCGCCATATATGGGTTAAGACCTTTACTACTCTATTTCCATCTTGTCTAGAAATTACAGTGATTTCTACGACTTCACCATTCCATCTCGCTGGTGGTGGGGCTATAGTGCCTTCCAGTGTGGAGGCAGTTCTGAACTTATCTTACAGTTTCTCCCGCATTATATCATCATCTACAGCTCTTCCCTGTCTATTCCTTAGTCGTATTAGTTGCTCTTTAACTGACCAATTGATTTATGCAAAGGTTTTGGGTTACCTCCTACCTTGTCCACAATATTGTTACAAAAGTTTCGTTGTTCCTGGCTTCTTCTCCTGCTGTACCCGTCCCTTGCTCTCTTTCGCCTTGTAAGTGCTGGCTGGCTGGCTGCCTAGCTGGGTCGTGACCTACGTTTTTGCACAGCACATTGTAAGTTCCTTCGCATTTCGACACCTCATATCGAGCTATACTTCCCTCTTTTCATAACCTTACGTCTGTATTTTAGGCTAAAGGGACCCATTTTCGTATTCCTTAACTGTATATTTCACAGAACCTTCCATCAAAATACCTTTCATCCTTGTTACCGAACCCTACTCCCCAGATTATGTTACCATAATAATTCAAATTCTGTGAAGTTATCACAATTACGTATATGATATCTCAGTCTGGTTTCTTCTCTGGTCTTTTTACCTCTTGATATATCACATAATCAAACTGAAGTACTACATGAACGCTTTCCCAGCTGAGGTATGGTATATGAAGTGTGTGTGTGTGTGTGTGTATGTGTGTGTGTGTGTGTGTGTGTGTGTGTGTGTGTGTGTGTGTGTGTGTGTGAGTGTGTTTGTTTGTTTGTCTTTCACTTAGAATTATAAGCAGTAGTTTCTGAGAGTAAGATATTACCTTGAAATGTATTGATACAATGTTTATATTCGGTAGATTGTTGTTGATATATGATAACTCTTTTACCATGTAACAACTTTGACCCTGGTGACCTTTCGTGAACTCTGCCAACAGTACAGTGACCCCTGGCCGCTCAATCACACCCACTATACTTCCATCCTACATCCACACCCTCACCAGAACAACCACTACTGCCACCACACCTGACTACAAGCTTATGGCACCCCCTTCCCTCCTATACCTTCCACCCTTCCTGCTGTATTG
The DNA here is from genome assembly GCF_036320965.1 of Panulirus ornatus. NCBI lineage: Eukaryota > Metazoa > Arthropoda > Malacostraca > Decapoda > Palinuridae > Panulirus > Panulirus ornatus. The sequence goes on from NC_092240.1 coordinate 42,269,149, forward strand.
CCACGTACTCCCCCACCCCCGCCTCCCCTCATGTACTATGTCTCCTGCTAAACTCAGGTCTCAAATGTCACAGGTTTATTCAGTGGTGTGTGTGTCCCGTGGGGGTGGCGCCTGTCCCCTGCTCCCTCAACACCACCATCACAACTGAGCTGCTTGACTAACTTATATAGCACTCTCCACTCTCTCTCCTGCCTCCAAACCTCCTCCCTACCTACCTCCTCTCTTCTTACCTCCTCCCTTCTCTACCTCCTCCCTTCTCTACCTCCTCTTCTTCCTACCTCTTCCCTTCCCTTCCTCCTTCTTTCCATTCCTCCACTCACCTTCCCTCCCTACCTCAGGTAACTTTCCTCTCCCTTACCTCTACTAATCTTCCTTCCCTACCTCCACTATCCTCCCTCCCTCCCTTTCTCCACATTTCTCACGGACTAAGGCGTTGTCTTATGTTTCAGGCCCCCCCACCACCATCATGGTCAACATGAACGTCCGCTCCATGGGTCCATTCTACGAGAAACAAGAGGTAAGGCTGATCTACCTCCCTCCTGCACCGCCTTCTGCTGCTGCAGACATTATTGTTCTCCTGTTGTCGTGTTGGCCTCACGCAGGGCATTACTAGCAAGTCTTCTCTCCTATAGATAATCTGTTTCTATACAGATTGACGCATTTTATATACTCAACATATCTCATGTGTTACGCAAAGGTGTCATGTTTTCCTGGATAATAACAGAAACATCATTTTATTGCCAATTGATGTCATGTTCAGAATTCCTCACACTTATTGTTCATCATTTACACCTGCGGCCACAATGACCCATTATTTCATGTCCCTATCAATGCATTTACATGTTCATCATAACCGGGCGGTGTAAATTTCTCCTTTTACATAAGTGTTCCTACACCAGTTTACACATCATTGACAATTTGCATTTCTCAAAAACAAATGTTAAACAAAAAACGAAAAGAAAAAGAGCGAACTTTATGGCAACAAAACCAATCGAGGAACGAGTACAGGAAATTACTTTAAAATGCAAAGGAATTTTTTGTGCCTTTCAAGCTGCAGATATTTAGTAAGAATTATATATATATATATATATATATATATATATATATATATATATATATATATATATATATATATATATATATGATAACACAACATATTCTAAACTTAGTAAAAATCCCTTAGAAGCAGTTAATTCTCACTTCAATAAAGAAATAAAGTTGTTGAAAGGTAACATTTCTCTAATCAAAAATTTGTCATCTTTGTCCCCTTCATTGCCATATATGTATGGACTTATCAAAACACATAAACAGAAATTTCCAGCAAGACCTATAGTGAATTCAGTAGGCTTCATCACATATAGATTGTCAAAATGGTTAGTTTCCTTATTAAGCCCTTTAGTGGGTAATGTATCAAATTCTAATATCATGAACAATGTAGATTTAGTCAACAAGCTAAACAATATCAATATCAATTTTGATTTCAAACTAGTTAGCTTTCATGTTTCCTCACTCTTCATTAAAGTTTCAGTTGATGACCTTTTAGAATATTATATTTATTTGATGTGTTGGATGATATTCATTTACCTGTTTCAAAGTCTAATTTCATTGAACCGATAAAATTGTGTATAAAAGACTGTGTATTTCAATTTAATGGAGATTATTATACTCAAAAATTTGGTATGGCAATGGGTAACCCTCTTTCACCTGTACTAAGTAATCTTTATATGGATTTTTTTGAAACAAAATTACTAAAGGATATCTTACCTTCTAATCCAATTTGGTTTAGGTATGTAGATGATGTTCTTTGTGTTTGGCCAACAAATGAAAATTTACAAATATTTCTCCCCTTACTTAACAATTTAGTGCCTTACATCAAATTTACTGTAGAAAATGAAAATAATGGTATGTTACCATTTTTAGATTGCATGATCCATATTCAAGGAAACAAGTTTAAGTTTAGCATATACAGAAAACCCACCAATGTATGCTCATATATCCATTATCATTCATCTCGACAGAGTTAAATTATCATCATTTCAATCTATGTTCCTTAGGGCATTACGTATTTGCAGTCCAGAGTTTATTGATGATGAGTTTGAATAGATATATTCTATTGGATCTAAGTTAAAGTACCCTAGATCTTTCATTGATAATTCCCTTAAGTTAGCAAAGAAATCATTTTATAGGGTTGAGCCCAAACCTCACATTGACACCAAGAATCTCTTAGTTCCCCCTTTTAATGATAATTTAACTTTGCTTCCCATGTTGCTTAAATCCTTTAATGTAAATGTTGCCTTTAGCAACAATAATACTATAAAGAATATCTTAATCAGGAATTCACCAGAAAATTCTCTTGGTTGCATCTATAAAGTTCCTTGTGGAAACTGTGATAAAATTTATGTTGGTCAGACTGGTAAGGATCTTTCTGTTAGACTTAAGCAACATAAATATAGTATAAGAACGGGACAAGAATCAAATGCCTTGTTTAATCATGTTAAAAACTATGATCATTGTATTGACTGGAGTAACGCCATCTCAGTTGTTAACTCTAACTCTATAACCAAGAGAAATATCATTGAATCTTCTATTACTAAATACACAAAGAATTATAATCTTAATAATAGTGATGGTCTATACAAATTAGATAACTTTATTGTTGATAAAATTTGTAAAATGATAAGTTTATGAACGCTCGTTGTATGTTTTGGACAATCAAATGTTTACCAAATGGCGTCCTAGCTTCGTCGCTTCGATGTATATCAACTGACTGTTATATTTCTCTCATGTGTCTCCCCTGATGATGAGATTATTACACGAAAGTGCACTTGGGAACTTATCGTGTTTCATTTTCCCCGTGGACTCATAGGAATATATATATATATATATATATATATATATATATATATATATATATATATATATATATATATATATATATATATATATATACATATATATATATTGATGAGAACTACTATTGACGTTTGTGTAAATAAATCATACATTTCCTTTTTCCATATCCAGAGGTTGAACCATTATGTGACATTCATTTTTTCATTTCATTTCAAGCTAGAAGTTTCAGTTTTCTACATTGTTTCTTACATTTTTCATATGTATATATATGTATGTGTGTGTGTGTGTATATGTGCGTATGTATGTGTATGTGTGTGTATGTGTATATTTATAAATATGTATATTATCCCTGGGGATAGGGGTGAAAGAATACTTCCCACGCATTCCTCGCGTGTCGTAGAAAGCGACTAGAGGGGACGGGAGCGGGGCGCCAGAAATCCTCCTCTCCTTGTATTTTTTTCTAAAATGGGAAACAGAAGAAGGAGTCACGCGGGGAGTGCTCATCCTCCTCGAAGGCTCAGATTGGGGTGCCTAAATGTGTGTGGATGTAACCAAGATGTGAAAAAAGGAGAGATAGGTAGTATGTTTGAGGAAAGGAACCTGGATGTTTTGGCTCTGAGTGAAACGAAGCTCAAGGGTAAAGGGGAAGAGTGGTTTGGGAATGTCTTGGGAGTAAAGTCAGGAGTTGGTGAGAGGACAAGAGCAATGGAAGGAGTAGCAGTATTCCTGAAACAGGAGTTGTGGGAGTATGTGATAGAATGTAAGAAAGTAAATTCTCGATTAATATGGGTAAAACTGAAAGTTGATGGAGAGAGATGGGTGATTATTGGTGCATATGCACCTGGGCATGAGAAGAAAGATCATGAGAGGCAAGTGTTTTGGGAGCAGCTGAATGAGTGTGTTAGTGGTTTTGATGCACGAGACCGGGTTATAGTGATGGGTGATTTGAATGCAAAGGTGAGTAATGTGGCAGTTGAGGGAATAATTGGTATACATGGGGTGTTCAGTGTTGTAAATGGAAATGGTGAAGAGCTTGTAGATTTATGTGCTGAAAAAGGACTGATGATTGGGAATACCTGGTTTAAAAAGCGAGATATACATAAGTATACTTATGTAAGTAGGAGAGATGGCCAGAGAGCGTTATTGGATTACGTGTTAATTGACAGGCGTGCGAAAGAGAGACTTTTGGATGTTAATGTGCTGAGAGGTGCAACTGGAGGGATGTCTGATCATTATCTTGTGGAGGCTAAGGTGAAGATTTGTATGGGTTTTCAGAAAAGAAGAGTGAATGTTGGGGTGAAGAGGGTGGTGAGAGTAAGTGAGCTTGGGAAGGAGACTTGTGTGAGGAAGTACCAGGAGAGACTGAGTACAGAAAGGAAAAAGGTGAGAACAATGGAAGGTAGGGGAGTGGGGGAGGAATGGGATGTATTTAGGGAATCAGTTATGGATTGCGCAAAAGATGCTTGTGGCATGAGAAGAGTGGGAGGTGGGTTGATTAGAAAGGGTAGTGAGTGGTGGGATGAAGAAGTAAGATTATTAGTGAAAGAGAAGAGAGAGGCATTTGGACGATTTTTGCAGGGAAAAAATGCAATTGAGTGGGAGATGTATAAAAGAAAGAGACAGGAGGTCAAACGAAAAGTGCAAGAGGTGAAAAAGAGGGCAAATGAGAGTTGGGGTGAGAGAGTATCATTAAATTTTAGGGAGAATGAAAAGATGTTCTGAAGGAGGTAAATAAAGTGCGTAAGACAAGGGAGCAAATGGAAACTTCAGTGAAGGGCGCAAATGGGGAGATGATAACAAGTAGTGGTGATGTGAGAATGAGATGGAGTGAGTATTTTGAAGGTTTGTTGAATGTGTTTGATGATAGAGTGGCAGATATAGGGTGCTTTGGTGGAGGTGGTGTGCAAAGTGAGAGGGTTGGGGAAAATGATTTGGTAAACAGAGAAGAGGTAGTAAAAGCTTTGCGGAAGATGAAAGCCGGCAAGGCAGCATGTTTGGATGGTATTGCAGTGGAATCTATTAAAAAAGGGGGTGACTTTATTGTTGATTGGTTGGTAAGGTTATTTAATGTATATATGACTCATGGTGAGGTGCCTGAGGATTGGCGGAATGCGTGTATAGTGCCATTGTACAAAGGCAAAGGGGATAAGAGTGAGTGCTCAAATTACAGAGGTATAAGTTTGTTGAGTATTCTTGGTGAATTATATGGGAGAGTATTGATTGAGAGGGTGAAGGCATGTACAGAGCATCAGATTGGGGAAGAGCAGTGTGGTTTCAGAAGCGGTAGAGAATGTGTATTTGAGAAATACTTAGAAAAGCAAATGGATTTGTATGTACCATTTATGAATCTGGAGAGGCATATGATAGAGTTGATAAAGATGCTCTGTGGAAGGTATTAAGAATATATGGTGTGGGAGGCAAGTGGTTAGAAGCAGTGAAAAGTTTTTATCGAGGATGTAAGGCATGTGTACGTGTAGGAAGAGAGGAAAGTGATTGGTTCTCAGTGAATGTAGGTTTGCGGCAGGGGTGTGTGATGTCTCCATGGTTGTTTAATTTGTTTATGGATGGGGTTGTTAGGGAGGTGAATGCAAGAGTTTTGGAAAGAGGGGCAAGTATGAAGTCTGTTGGGGATGAGAGGGCTTGGGAAGTGAGTCAGTTGTTGTTCGCTGATGATACAGCGCTGGTGGCTGATTCATGTGAGAAACTGCAGAAGCTAGTGACTGAGTTTGGTAAAGTGTGTGAAAGAAGAAAGTTAAGAGTAAATGTGAATAAGAGCAAGGTTATTAGGTACAGTAGGGTTGAGGGTCAAGTCAATTGGGAGGTAAGTTTGAATGGAGAAAAACTGGAGGAAGTGAAGTGTTTTAGATATCTGAGAGTGGATCTGGCAGCGGATAGAACCATGGAAGCGGAAGTGAATCATAGAATGGGAGAGGGGGTGAAAATCCTGGGAGCCTTGAAGAATATGTGGAGGTCGAGAACATTATCTCGGAAAGCAAAAATGGGTATGTTTGAAGGAATAGTGGTTCCAACAATGTTGTATGGTTACGAGGCGTGGGCTAGGGATAGAGTTGTGCGCAGGAGGGTGGATGTGCTGGAAATGAGATGTTTGAGGACAATGTGTGGTGTGAGGTGGTTTGATCGAGTGAGTAATGTAAGGGTAAGAGAGATATGTGGAAATAAAAAGAGCGTGGCTGAGAGAGCAGAAGAGAGTGTTTTGAAATGGTTTGGGCACATGGAGAGAATGAGTGAGGAAAGATTGACCAAGAGGATATATGTGTCGGAGGTGGAGGGAACGAGGAGAAGTGGGAGACCAAATTGGAGGTGGAAAGATAGAGTGAAAAAGATTTTGTGTGATCGGGGCCTGAACATGCAGGAGGGCGAAAGGAGGACAAGGAATAGAGTGAATTGGATCGATGTGGTATACAGGGGTTGACGTGCTGTCAGTGGATTGAATCAGGGCATGTGAAGCGTCTGGGGTGAACCATGGAAAGTTGTGTGGGGCCTGGATGTGGAAAGGGAGCTGTGGTTTCGGGCATTATTGCATGACAGCTAGAAACTGAGTGTGTACGAATGGGGCCTTTGTTGTCTTTTCCTAGTGCTACCTCGCACACATGAGGGGGAGGGGGGTGGTATTCCATGTGTGGCGAGGTGGCGATGGGAATGAATTAAGGCAGACAGTGTGAATTGTGTGCATGGGTATATATGTATGTGTCTGTGTTTGTATATATATGTGTACATTGTATAGGTATGTATATTTGCGTGTGTGGACGTGTATGTATATACATGTGTATGGGGGTGGGTTGGGCCATTTCTTTCGTCTGTTTCCTTGCGCTACCTCGCAAACGCGGGAGAAAGCGACAAAGGAAAATAAATAATTATAAATGGTATATAAATATAAATATATATATATATATATATATATATATATATATATATATATATATATATATATATATATATATATATATATATATATATATATATATATATATATATATATATATATATATATATATATATATATATAAAGAGCTATCTCACTTTAACTGCCAGTGCTGGAAATGTCGAATGTTGAGTTCAGGTAGTTGTCTCTGTATAGTTTTGCTGAACTAACTGTATACAACCATCTCCCCACCTCTCTCTCTCTCTCTCTCTCTCTCTCTCTCTCTCTCTCTCTCTCTCTCTCTCTCTCTCTCTCTCTCTCTCTCTCTCTCTCTCTCTCTCTCTCTCTCTCTCTCACCAACCTTCACCTCACGCACAAATTCAACTGACATTAATTGCTGTGGAACCGACTGACTGAACGTCTGTATCTCTTCTCCCTTATTAAGTCTCCCTACTGCCCACACGGCCAGGGTGGCCGACGTCACCTCACCACATACACTCGACCTCACTTCAGTTAGACCCAGAAATTAAACCAATTTCAGAATCGATTGTATGAACGAAGTGAGATTCTCATATTTCTCGTCCGTGAGCGTTGACATCATCTCATGGCCTCCGCCTGGGCCTTCATAATGTATGCGATTGATATCACTGACCAAGGTCATCAGCGAAGTCACTGAGTCACTGTATATACACCATGGATCAGATTCGAACCCTGACGCCTGGGTCTTTCATCCTCCAAGTGGCTGAGGTGGCTGAACGTCTCTTCCAGGGTTCGAGTCCGACCTGTGGTGTATATATATTTGTCTTTTCTTCTATACAGAGGCTCTCTCTCTTTATGCGTGGAAGATAAAACTATATTCACATGAAAGGATCATATTCCTATCACTATTACCATATCATGTCATCCAAAGAGGGTTTCACTAAAAGTCGCTCTTGTATATTTCCTTCATTGTGTCTAAAGTAATATTTCCCTTGAATTGTTATAGATGTTAGACATCTTAGACTAGTTTTTCTCCTCCTTGCATTATATACGCACTTATACTCTCCTCCTTGCACTGTATACAGCCCTATACTCTCCTCCTTGCACTGTATACACCCTTATACTCTCCTCCTTGCACTATATACACCCTTATACTCTCCTCCTTGCACTGTATACACCCTTATTCTCTCCTCCTTGCACTGTATACACCCTTATTCTCTCCTCCTTGAACTGTATACACCCTTATACTCTCCTCCTTGCACTGTATATACCCTTATACTTACTATGCATTCCTCCAGCTGATTTTTGTACCTTCACCTCCGATGGTGTGTTTTTAAAACAGTTTGACGGGGAATAACGTAAATTTGGTCGTTAAGCTCGGAGAGTTTGTTATCAATTATAATTATCATCCAGTTTCGTCTTTACTAGTTCACCTTGTGTGTGTGTATGTGTGCGTGCGTGTGTGTGTGTGTGTGTGTGTGTGTGTGTGTGTGTGTGTGTGTGTGTGTGTGTGTGTCTAATGTTTGTATGATATCATTATCTGTGTGTTACGGAGAGAGAGTTTTCAACTAGTGTTGCCCCTTCTCTTAATATATCATGTTTTTACACACACACACACACACACACACACACACACACACACACACACACACACATACACATACACACACACACACACACACACACACACACACACACACACACACACACACCCAAGCCTAAGTCAGGAACCCATCAATCGACCAACCATGAGGGGAGGGTGAACACCTGGGATTCGCTGTGGGCTGACTACCACTCCCAGAACTCGAACCGATGGGGACTCTGTGCTGACTCATGGTCAGAAACGCTAACCACGACACCAAGGGAGGCCCGAGAGTGTGTATGTATGTGTGCTTTTACTATGTAGCTCTGTGCATGTATGTATGTATCCTGACCAGGATGTACGGCGGCAGGATCTGTTGACAGTGTAACACTAACCTCCTACAGTCTACAGTCTTGTACAGACTACATCAGTGATGACAGTATCACTCCTTCCATGTCTACACCCCTCGCGCATGTAGAAAAGGTTATGCCACTTTTTCAACGAATTGAGACAAAAGAGATAAAATCCTTTTATCATTCTGCATATTGTGACCTTTATTGTCTTAAAGTTTTGATATAAAAATGACATATGTTGCTTGTTCAGGCAAATTAACAGGGTTAATTTTTGCTACCATGACTTCATCAAACTATTTTTTTAGTCTTCATTTTTTTTTTTACTGGAATGAGCAAAAAAGTTATTTTGATGCATTGTTTCGTCGTTGATACGAAATAATCACATACGTCACTGGCCAGGTTACGCTTGAGACACATAATGCCCGTCCCAGATATCATCTTTTATGCTCAGTGTATTTATCACCTCCCGGGGATGCACTCGAGCGGTTCACTATGATAAACTCGGCCCGGTGTGTGGGGGATGATGCTGGCGTGTTGTGATGACGAGTGTGGTCATATCACAATGAGGCAGTCAGCTGGTATGGTGATTCTGATGAATATGACGATGTTGTCTTCATATGGGGTGGGGTGGGATGGAGTGGGGTGGGCTAGGGTGTGGTGGGATGGGGTGGGCTGGAGTGTGGCGGGGTGGGTTGGGGTGGGGTTGGGTGGAGTGAGGTGTGGTAGGGTGTGGTGGGATGGGGTTGGGTTGATGGGCTAGGGTGATGTAGGGTGGGTTGGGGTGGGTTGGGATGGTGTGGGTGGGCTTGGATGTGGTGGGGTGGGTTGCGGTGGGGTGTGAGTGCTGGTGAGGATGGGGAGAGATAGTGGTGAATGGACACGATATTGTTGGTGCCACAGTGATGATAATGATGGTGAAGGATGGCGATCATTGATACTATGGCAATAATGAGCGTGACGTTCGTGATAATGATGATGACAGATGGAACATGACCAGAGTGATAATGATGATGACAGATGGAACATGATCAGAGTGATAATGATGATGACAGATGGAACATGACCAGAGTGATAAGATGATGAGGATGATAATGACGAAGATGATTATCATACCCATGATAACAATGATCCTCATAAGGTCCCATGTTGATTACAATAATGATAAAAGTTAAGATAATTGAATCAGTAATTGTTTGGTCGGGTGGTATAGAGACATATGCAGGTCTCATCCCAGGTGAGACGTAACTCCTATGTTAAAAAGTTGCCAATAGATGGCTCTGGTGAGGGACGAAGTACCACCATGTCACACGGCAAGAAGCTCCTGTTCTACCTTACATATATATGCACTTAACATCCCTCATTCTCAGATACCCTGGCTATACTCAGCATTACAGAACCTTGACACCATGTAGATGGTATGGGCTTTCGGGCTGTATGGGAGGTTGACACTGATACAGAAATCACAGCTGTTTGTAGACAATGTTATATGAAGGAGGAGGAGCAGTGATCTAGTTCATCTGGAACACAAGCCCGTAGCAGAACACACAATGATAAACATTGGCTTATTTCCGTGCCTGTAACACCCACTAAAGAAAAAAAATCAACACTTTTACGAAAATTAGAAGCAATATATATATATACATATATATACACGAACAAAGTGCATATGAACGCCCACCTTCATAGAACATACAGACCTCCAACATCCAGAATCGAACCCGGGACCCCTGTGCAACAGGCGGGAGCGCTACCGCTAGGCTATGATCGCCCCTGATAGAGAAATGACTATTCGAATAATATGTACTCGAATACCCTTCTCACGGCGGTGAGCAACGAGTTCTACACCGGTCATTTCCCATCAGGATCACACAGCCAGCAGCTAGTATTTTAACTAACCTAACTGTACAACGCGGAGGTATATGAATATGAATAGCGCTCCTGCCTGTTGCACAGGGGTCCCGGGTTCGATCCTGGTTGTTAGAGGTTTGTATGATATATATATATATATATATATATATATATATATATATATATATATATATATATATATATATATATATATATATATATATATATATATATATATATATATATATATATTCCTGGTAAATTATATGGGAGGGTATTGATTGAGAGGGTGAAGGCATGTACAGAGCATCAGATTGGGGAAGAGCAGTGTGGTTTCAGAAGTGGTAGAGGATGTGTGGATCAGGTGTTTGCTTTGAAGAATGTATGTGAGAAATACTTAGAAAAGCAAATGGATTTGTATGTAGCATTTATGGATCTGGAGAAGGCATATGATAGAGTTGATAGAGATGCTCTGTGGAAGGTATTAAGAATATATGGTGTGGGAGGAAAGTTGTTAGAGGCAGTGAAAAGTTTTTATCGAGGATGTAAGGCATGTGTACGTGTAGGAAGAGAGGAAAGTGATTGGTTCTCAGTGAATGTAGGTTTGCGGCAGGGGTGTGTGATGTCTCCATGGTTGTTTAATTTGTTTATGGATGGGGTTGTTAGGGAGGTAAATGCAAGAGTTTTGGAAAGAGGGGCAAGTATGAAGTCTGTTGGGGATGAGAGAGCTTGGGAAGTGAGTCAGTTGTTGTTCGCTGATGATACAGCGCTGGTGGCTGATTCATGTGAGAAACTGCAGAAGCTGGTGACTGAGTTTGGTAAAGTGTGTGGAAGAAGAAAGTTAAGAGTAAATGTGAATAAGAGCAAGGTTATTAGGTACAGTAGGGTTGAGGGTCAAGTCAATTGGGAGGTGAGTTTGAATGGAGAAAAACTGGAGGAAGTGAAGTGTTTTAGATATCTGGGAGTGGATCTGGCAGCGGATGGAACCATGGAAGCGGAAGTGGATCATAGGGTGGGGGAGGGGGCGAAAATTCTTGGGGCCTTGAAGAATGTGTGGAAGTCGAGAACATTATCTCGGAAAGCAAAAATGGGTATGTTTGAAGGAATAGTGGTTCCAACAATGTTGTATGGTTGCGAGGCGTGGGCTATGGATAGAGTTGTGCGCAGGAGGATGGATGTGCTGGAAATGAGATGTTTGAGGACAATGTGTGGTGTGAGGTGGTTTGATCGAGTGAGTAACGTAAGGGTAAGAGAGATGTGTGGAAATAAAAAGAGCGTGGTTGAGAGAGCAGAAGAGGGTGTTTTGAAGTGGTTTGGGCACATGGAGAGAATGAGTGAGGAAAGATTGACCAAGAGGATATATGTGTCGGAGGTGGAGGGAACGAGGAGAAGAGGGAGACCAAATTGGAGGTGGAAAGATGGAGTGAAAAAGATTTTGTGTGATCGGGGCCTGAACATGCAGGAGGGTGAAAGGAGGGCAAGGAATAGAGTGAATTGGAGCGATGTGGTATACCGTGGTTGACGTGTTGTCAGTGGATTGAATCAAGGCATGTGAAGCGTCTGGGGTAAACCATGGAAAGCTGTGTAGGTATGTATATTTGCGTGTGTGGACGTATGTATATACATGTGTATGGGGGGGGGTTGGGCCATTTCTTTCGTCTGTTTCCTTGCGCTACCTCGCAAACGCGGGAGACAGCGACAAAGGATAAAAAAAAAAAAAAAAAAATATATATATGTATATATTGACTGGTTGGTAAGGTTATCTAATGTATGTATGACTCATGGTAAGGTGCCTGAGGATTGGCGGAATGCATGTATAGTGCCATTGTACAAAGGCAAAGGGGATAAGAGTGAGTGCTCAAATTTCAGATGTATAAGTTCGTTGAGTATTCCTGGTAAATTATATGGGAGGGTATTGATTGAGAGGGTGAAGGCATGTACAGAGCATCATATTGGGGAAGAGCAGTGTGGTTGCAGAAGTGGTAGAGGATGTGTGGATCAGGTGTTTGCTTTGAAGAATGTATGTGAAAAATACTTAGAAAAGCAAATGGATTTGTATGTAGCATTTATGGATCTGGAGAAGGCATATGATTGAGTTGATAGAGATGCTCTGTGGAAGGTATTAAGAATACATGGTGTGGGAGGCAAGTTGTTAGAAGCAGTGAAAAGTTTTTATCGAGGATGTAAGGCATGTGTACGTGTAGGAAGAGAGGAAAGTGATTGGTTCTCAGTGAATGTAGTTTTGCGGCAGGGGTGTGTGATGTCTCCATGGTTGTTTAATTTGTTTATGGATGGGGTTGTTAGGGAGGTGAATGAAAGAGTTTTGGAAAGAGGGGCAAGTATGAAGTCTGTTGGGGATGAGAGAGCTTGGGAAGTGAGTCAGTTGTTGTTCGCTGATGATACAGCGCTGGTGGCTGATTCATGTGAGAAACTGCAGAAGCTGGTGACTGAGTTTGGTAAAGTGTGTGAAAGAAGAGAGTTAAGAGTAAATGTGAATAAGAGCAAGGTTATTAGGTACAGTAGGGTTGAGGGTCAAGTCAATTGGGAGGTAAGTTTGAATGGAGAAAAACTGGAGGAAGTAAAGTGTTTTAGATATCTGGGAGTGGATCTGGCAGCGGATGGAACCATGGAAGCGGAAGTGAATCATAGGGTGGGGGAGGGGGCGAAAATCCTGGGAGCCTTGAAGAATGTGTGGAAGTCGAGAACATTATCTCGGAAAGCAAAATGGGTATGTTTGAAGGAATAGTGGTTCCAACAATGTTGTATGGTTGCGAGGCGTGGGCTATGGATAGAGTTGTGCGCAGGAGGATGGATGTGCTGGAAATGTGATGTTTGAGGACAATGTGTGGTGTGAGGTGGTTTGATCGAGTAAGTAACGTAAGGGTAAGAGAGATGTGTGGAAATAAAAAGAGCGTGGTTGAGAGAGCAGAAGAGGGTGTTTTGAAATGGTTTGGGCACATGGAGAGAATGAGTGAGGAAAGATTGACCAAGAGGATATATGTGTCGGAGGTGGAGGGAACGAGGAGAAGTGGGAGACCAAATTGGAGGTGGAAAGATGGAGTGAAAAAGATTTTGTGTGATCGGGGCGTGAACATGCAGGAGGGTGAAAGGAGGGCAAGGAATAGAGTGAATTGGATCGATGTGGTATACCGGAGTTGACGTGCTGTCAGTGGATTGAATCAGGGCATGTGAAGCGTCTGGGGTAAACCATGGAAAGCTGTGTAGGTATGTATATTTGCGTGTGTGGACGTATGTATATACATGTGTATGGGGGGTGGGTTGGGCCATTTCTTTCGTCTGTTTCCTTGCGCTACCTCGAAAACGCGGGAGACAGCGACAAAGAAAAAAAAAAAAAATATATATATATATATATATATATATATATATATATATATATATATATATATATATGTCTATAGAAGGCGACTAAAAGGGAAGGGAGCGGGGGGGCTGGAAATCCCCCCCCTCTCGCTTTTAATTTTCCAAATGAAGGAACAGAGAAGGGGGCCAAGTGAGAATATTCCCTCAAAGGCTCAGTCCTCTGTTCTTAACGCTACCTCGCTACCGCGGGAAATGGCGAATAGTATGAAAAAAAAAAAAAAATATATATATATATATATATATATATATATATATATATATATATATATATATATATATATATATATATATATATGGGGTTGTTAGGGAGGTAAATGCAAGAGTCTTGGAAAGAGGGGCAAGTATGAAGTCTGTTGGGGATGAGAGAGCTTGGGAAGTGAGTCAGTTGTTGTTCGCTGATGATACAGCGCTGGTGGCGGATTCATGTGAGAAACTGCAGAAGCTGGTGACGGAGTTTGGTAAAGTGTGTGGAAGAAGAAAGTTAAGAGTAAATGTGAATAAGAGCAAGGTTATTAGGTACAGTAGGGTTGAGGGTCAAGTCAATTGGGAGGTGAGTTTGAATGGAGAAAAACTGGAGGAAGTGAAGTGTTTTAGATATCTGGGAGTGGATCTGTTAGCGGATGGAACCATGGAAGCGGAAGTGGATCATAGGGTGGGGGAGGGGGCGAAAATTTTGGGAGCCTTGAAAAATGTGTGGAAGTCGAGAACATTATCCCGGAAAGCAAAAATGGGTATGTTTGAAGGAATAGTGGTTCCAACAATGTTGTATGGTTGCGAGGCTGTGGGCTATGGATAGAGTTGTGCGCAGGAGGATGGATGTGCTGGAAATGAGATGTTTGAGGACAATGTGTGGTGTGAGGTGGTTTGATCGAGTAAGTAACGTAAGGGTAAGAGAGATGTGTGGAAATAAAAAGAGCGTGGTTGAGAGAGCAGAAGAGGGTGTTTTGAAATGGTTTGGGCACATGGAGAGAATGAGTGAGGAAAGATTGACCAAGAGGATATATGTGTCGGAGGTGGAGGGAACGAGGAGAAGAGGGAGACCAAATTGGAGGTGGAAAGATGGAGTGAAAAGGATTTTGTGTGATCGGGGCCTGAACATGCAGGAGGGTGAAAGGAGGGCAAGGAATAGAGTGAATTGGAGCGATGTGGTATACAGGGGTTGACGTGCTGTCAGTGGATTGAATCAAGGCATGTGAAGCGTCTGGGGTAAACCATGGAAAGCTGTGTAGGTATGTATATTTGCGTGTGTGGACGTGTGTATGTACATGTGTATGGGGGGGGTTGGGCCATTTCTTTCGTCTGTTTCCTTGCGCTACCTCGCAGACGCGGGAGACAGCGACGAGGTATAAAAAAAAAATAAAAATATATATATATATATATATATATATATATATATATATATATATATATATATATATATATATATATATATATTTATTTATCCCTGGGGATAGGGGAGAAAGAATACTTCCCACGTATTCCCTGCATGTCGTAAAAGGCGACTAAAAGGGAAGGGAGCGGGGGGGCTGGAAATCCTCCCCCTCTCGTCTTTTTATAATTTTCAAAAAGAAGAAACAGAGAAGGGGGCCAGGTGAGCATGTCCCTCAGAGGCCCAGTCCTCTGTTCTTAACGCTACCTTGCTGATCCGGGAAATGGCGAATAGTTTGAAGAAAAAAAAATATTACACCATAATGGAATTGGTCAATTGATTCAGGTCCCAACTTGAATCCAGATAACACCAGGATAGACTCAGGTCTCAACATAGACCCAGATAACACCAGGGTAGACTCAGGTATCAACATAAACCTAGATAACACTAGGATAGACTCAGGTATCAACATAAACCTAGGTAACACTAGGATAGACTCAGGTATCAACATAAACCTAGGTAACACTAGGATAGACTCAGGTATCAACATAAACCTAGATAACACTAGGATAGACTCAGGTATCAACATAACCTCAGACAACATGAGGATAGATTCAGGACCGATCAAGAAGCACAGGTGAAATAGTGTCTATCATTTAACTTCACATTTCTCTATTATGCTTTGCCTCCCCTCATGTTTCCTCCCATGAAAGTAAATGAATTTAATGAGGCGAGTGAACAAACCTTTTCATAGAAAGATACATTGAAAAACAAAATTTCCAGAATATATATATATATATATATATATACATATATATATATATATATATATATATATATATATATATATATATATATATATATATATATACTTGACCTTATCTGGAGATCTATCTAACTTTAGTGTACTAGCGAACAAGAGGCTTAACTCTGGCCTTTCCTCTCTCTCTCTCTCTCTCTCTCTCTCTCTCTCTCTCTCTCTCTCTCTCTCTCTCTCTCTCTCTCTCTCTCTCTCTCTCCCTCTCCGAGCCTCCTCCCTCCTCTCACGCTAAATCCCACCAACAGCCTTCCCTCCACAACACCATCAACCCCCCCAACGGGACCCAGGGCCTGGGGGTAAACGGGTCAGACGACCACAATATTCCCTCCCAGACTTCCCTACATGACTGGCGTGAGACATTATAGAAGTCTCAACATAGTTTGGTATGGGCGCGAGATCTCTCATGCTCTTCGGTGGAATTGTATCGGGCTTCCACCAGATGTGGACGTGTTGATCCATCATACAACAAACTCCTCCGATATATCCCCAAATTCATGTGTACATTAACG
The DNA here is from genome assembly GCF_036320965.1 of Panulirus ornatus. Taxonomy (NCBI): domain Eukaryota; kingdom Metazoa; phylum Arthropoda; class Malacostraca; order Decapoda; family Palinuridae; genus Panulirus; species Panulirus ornatus. The sequence goes on from NC_092240.1 coordinate 42,285,726, forward strand.
ATGGCCATTTTAAATACATCATATGTATGGTGAATGATCATATTAAGTATGTATAGTGAATGATCATATCATGTATGTATAGTGGCTGATAATATCATGTATGTATAGTGGATGATCATATCATGTATGTATATTTAGTGTGTATGGTGGATGATCATATCATTTACGTATAGACGATGATCATATTATGTATGTATAGTGGATGACCATATTATGTATGTATAGTGGATAATCTTGTTATGTATGTATAGTGGATGACTATCTCATGTATGTATAGTAGATGATCATGTTATGTATGTATAGAGGATGATCATAATATGTACTTTTTTATATGTTGAAGGCTTCAGTCACAGACAGAAGTCCACTTCAAGGCCGGACCTTAATTGAAATATAGAGAGAATTATGAAACGAAAAAAGGAAAGAGAAGGGAAGGTATCTACGAGCTTTGGAGAAAGTGAAAATCCTATATTTTGAAATGAGCCAGGTCTTAGTTATTGGGAAAGACATGAGAGGGTAGAAACTTCCAAAGTTTCGACGTGTATGGAAAGAAGCAGGTATCAAAGCAGCCCACTTTGAGTTCCCAGTGTCCACACAATAATCATGTGACGCAGCAGATTACCCAGTATTGCGTGGTCTATCTAGAGCTGTGGGCACACAGGCAGCCAGCTCTCGGGAGCAAAATCAAAGTAATATCTAGAAAAGAGAGAAAGTGAACCAACATTGTGGCGTAGGGCAAGGGGATCGAGATTGGAAGTTAGACTGGGACAGTTTATAAGTGGGACTGCTTTCGACTCAACTGCTCTATGAGAGCAGTACTCCAAACAAGTACGAATCAGTCCCTTGTATAAACGGAGCAACTGTTCAGAAGAGAAGTTTCGACATCTAAACAGGGCAACCAGGTTCTTAGAGGCAGACTTAGCTATTCCTCTAATGTAGGGTTTACAAGAAAGAGTGGATGTTACAGTAATGCCACGTATCTTCATTGAGTCAAGAGGTAAAATTAAGAACGTCAAAGGAAAGACAAGAATTGTGAGAAGTTTTCCATAGAGAGATGGGTAGAAACTGGGTCTTGGAGGCATTAAACTTGGCAAGATTTTATGTATCGCACTAAAATATCCTGTCCAAGTCTGCGCTTATTAAGGAAGCTGTGTCAAGACGAGATGCGGATCGAGTGAGAGAAGAGGTAACAGAACTGAAGGATGTGGATGAATACAGTGTTGAGTCGTCAGCGTCTGAGTGCATTGGATTATTTGTGGAGGAAAGAAAATCGTTGAAAAAAAGGAGAAAAAGTGTAGGGGACAGGATAGAACCTTGAGGGACATCGCTGTCGATGAAGAAAAAGGGGAGGCTGATCCTTCAACAGCCACAGAAATAAATCGGTTGGAGAGGAAGCTAGATATGAAGGACGAAAGTGAGAGAGGGAAGCTAAGAGAGGGGGAGCTTAAAGATGAGACCCCGATGCCACACCCTGTCAAAAACCTTAATGTCAAGGGCAACTACACATGACTCTTCAAATTTTTTCAGGGATAAGTAACATAGGAAAGAACATCACCAGTGGCTCTCGCCTTATGTAAGACATACTGGTGATCAGAGAGATGACCGATTTTCGAGATGTCTAGTGATATGGGAATTGAGAAGGGATTCAAAGACTTTTAAAATGGTAGATGTCAAAGCAATAGGAAGATAGTTAGAGGGATCAGAACGGTCACCCTTTCTAGGAAAAGAAAAAGTTTTGGATTTTAAACAGAAACAGAACAGACGAGCGAGTACAGGTGCAAGTTCAAAGGCACACGCTTTCAGGACACCAGGATGGATGCCATCAGGACCATAAGCTTGTGATCATATTATCTATGTATATTGGATGATCATACTATGTATGTATGACCATACTATGCATGTATAGTGGATGACCATACTATGTATGTATAGTGGATAACCATACTATGTATGTATATTGGATGATCATATGGTGTATGTATAGTGGATGACCATACTATGTATGTATAGTGGATGACCATACTATGTATGTATAGTGAATGACCATACTATATATGTATAGTGGATGACCATACTATGTATGTATAGTGGATGATCATACGGTGTATGTATAGTGGATGACCATACTGTGTATGTATAGTGGATGACCATATTATGTAGGTACAGTGGATGACCATACTATGTATATATAGTGGATGATCATATTATGTATGTATAGTGGATGATCATATTATTATGTATAGTGGATGACCATACAATGTATGTATAGTGGATGATCATATCATGTCCGTATGGTGGAAGATCTTACTATGTATGAATAGTGGATGACCGTATTATGTATGTATAGTGGATGACCAAACCATATATGTATAGTGGATGATCGTATTATGTATGTATGGTGGATGATCATACTATGCATGAATAGTGGATGATCATGTTATGTATGTATAGTGGATGATCATGTTATGCATGTATAGTGGATGATCATGCTATGTATGTATAGTGAGAGAGCATATTATGAATGTATATTTGATGATCATTTTATGTATGCATAGTGGATGATCATACCATCTCTGTTCCTGCAATATATCTTGCGGAATCAACATTTTCATCGTCGCCTCTGTGGTCATATATCCCATCAAAAACATTTTATTCCTCAGTAGAACGATAAGTTATGCATAATACAGCAGACCAAGTTAATCATTAGTGTGTGTGTATGTGAGTGTATACGCGTATATGTATGTACACCACTCATCACTGCAAGCCTGTGATCAAACCCTGGATCATTAGAATGACAATCGAATGAGTTCAACCATTCAAATATTCTTGGGCTCGATTCCAGAGCATTGTCCGTGGTTTATATAGATTTCGTGAGTTAGTGCACTATGAGAGAATTGACAACATATGAAAACATAAAAAATAAAATTGTTCAAGACACACCCACCTACCCAGGTCAACCCCCGCCACGTGACCCCCCTTAATCACTCTGGATGTGGAAAGGGAGCTGTGGTTTCGGTGCATTATACATGGCAGCTAGAAACTGAGTGTGAACGAATGTGGCCTTTGTTGTCTTTTCCTAGAGCTACCTCGCGCACATGTTGTGGGAGGAGGGTTGTTATTTCATGTGTGGCGAGGTGGCGACAAGAATGAATACAGGTATACAGTATGAATTATGCACATGTGTATATATGTATATGTCTCTGTGTGTATATATATGTATACGTTGAGATGTATAGGTATGTATACTTACGTTTGTGGACGTGTATGTATATACATGTGTATGTGGGCGGGTTGGGCCATTCTTTCGTCTGTTTCCTTGTGCTACCTCGCTAACTCGGGAGACAGCGACAAAGTATAATAATAAAAACAAATAATATATATATATATATATATATATATATATATATATATATATATATATATATATATATATATATATATATATTTTTTTTTAAACTATTCGCCATTTCCCGCGTTAGCGAGGTAGCGTTAAGAACAGAGGACTGGGCCTTTTTTGGAATATCCTCACCTGGCCCCCTCTGTTCCTACTTTTGGAAAATGAAAAAAAAAAAACGAGAGGGGAGGATTTCCAGCCCCCCGCTCCCTCCCCTTTTAGTCGCCTTCTACGACACGCAGGGAATACGTGGGAAGTATTCTTAATCCCCTATCCCCAGGGATAATATATATATATATATATATATATATATATATATATATATATATATATATATATATATATATATATATATGTATATATATATATATATATATATATATATATATATATATATCCCGGGACCCCTGTGCAAGAGGCAGGCATGCTAACCGCTAGGCTATGGGACTGTATAATAGGAAACAACTATTCGAAATACTAAGTACTCGAATACCCTTCGTCTCACAATGGTGAGCAACGGGGTCTATACCGGTTATTTCCGAACAGACGCACATAGCCAGCTGATAGCGTTTTACCGAACCTAACTGTACAACGCGGAGGTATATGAATACGAATAAAGTGCATATGAACGCGCACCTTCATAGAACATATACAGTCCCATAGCCTAGCGGTTAGCATGCCTGCCTCTTGCACAGGGGTCCCGGGTTCGATCCTGGCTGTTGGAGGTTTGTATGTTCTATGAAGGTGCGCGTTCATATGCACTTTATTCGTATACATATATATATATATATATATATATATATATGTATATATATATATACGTATGTATATATATATATTTTTTTTTTTTCTTTTCAAACTATTCGCCATTTCCCGCATTAGCGAGGTAGCGTTAAGAACAGAGGACTGGGCCTTTTTCGGAATATCCTCACCTGGCCCCCTCTGTTCCTTCTTTTGGAAAATTAAAAAAAAAAAAAAAAATATATATATATATATATATATATATATATATATATATATATATATATATATATATATATATATATATATATATATATATATATATTACAGAGGTATAAGTTTGTTGAGTATTCCTGGTAAATTATATGGGAGGGTATTGATTGAGAGGGTGAAGGCATGTACAGAGCATCAGATTGGGGAAGAGCAGTGTGGTTTCAGAAGTGGTAGAGGATGTGTGGATCAGGTGTTTGCTTTGAAGAATGTATGTGAGAAATATTTAGAAAAGCAAATGGATTTGTATGTAGCATTTATGGATCTGGAGAAGGCATATGATAGAGTTGATAGAGATGCTCTGTGGAAGGTATTAAGAATATATGGTGTGGGAGGCAAGTTGTTAGAAGCAGTGAAAAGTTTTTATCGAGGATGTAAGGCATGTGTACGTGTAGGAAGAGAGGAAAGTGATTGGTTCTCAGTGAATGTAGGTTTGCGGCAGGGGTGTGTGATGTCTCCATGGTTGTTTAATTTGTTTATGGATGGGGTTGTTAGGGAGGTAAATGCAAGAGTCTTGGAAAGAGGGGCAAGTATGAAGTCTGTTGGGGATGAGAGAGCTTGGGAAGTGAGTCAGTTGTTGTTCGCTGATGATACAGCGCTGGTGGCGGATTCATGTGAGAAACTGCAAAAGCTGGTGACGGAGTTTGGTAAAGTGTGTGGAAGAAGAAAGTTAAGAGTAAATGTGAATAAGAGCAAGGTTACTAGGTACAGTAGGGTTGAGGGTCAAGTCAATTGGGAGGTGAGTTTGAATGGAGAAAAACTGGAGGAAGTGAAGTGTTTTAGATATCTGGGAGTGGATCTGTCAGCGGATGGAACCATGGAAGCGGAAGTGGATCATAGGGTGGGGGAGGGGGCGAAAATTTTGGGAGCCTTGAAAAATGTGTGGAAGTCGAGAACATTATCTCGGAAAGCAAAAATGGGTATGTTTGAAGGAATAGTGGTTCCAACAATGTTGTATGGTTGCGAGGCGTGGGCTATGGATAGAGTTGTGCGCAGGAGGATGGTTGTGCTGGAAATGAGATGTTTGAGGATAATGTGTGGTGTGAGGTGTTTTGATCGAGTAAGTAACGTAAGGGTAAGAGAGATGTGTGGAAATAAAAAGAGCGTGGTTGAGAGAGCAGAAGAGGGTGTTTTGAAATGGTTTGGGCACATGGAGAGAATGAGTGAGGAAAGATTGACCAAGAGGATATATGTGTCGGAGGTGGAGGGAACGAGGAGAAGAGGGAGACCAAATTGGAGGTGGAAAGATGGAGTGAAAAGGATTTTGTGTGATCGGGGCCTGAACATGCAGGAGGGTGAAAGGAGGGCAAGGAATAGAGTGAATTGGAGCGATGTGGTATACAGGGGTTGACGTGCTGTCAGTGGATTGAATCAAGGCATGTGAAGCGTCCGGGGTAAACCATGGAAAGCTGTGTAGGTATGTATATTTGCGTGTGTGGACGTGTGTATGTACATGTGTATGGGGGGGGTTGGGCCATTTCTTTCGTCTGTTTCCTTGCGCTACCTCGCAACCGCGAGAGACAGCGATGAGGTATAAAAAAAAAAAAAAAAAAAAAAATATATATATATATATATATATATATATATATATATATATATATGTATATATATATATATATATATATATATATATATTTATATGTGTGTGTGTGTGTGTTTGTTTGCGTGCAAAATTGACGAGTGACTCTAGAATTAGATGTTTAACCTAGAAAAAAGATGATATGTCTCCCCTCTATATCTTGTAATCATTTATCTAGCAGATATGGATTTATATATCTAGTAAATATGGAGTCATACATCTAGTAGGTATAGAGTCATGTCTAGTAGATATGGAGTCATATATTTAGTACGCAGGGAGTAATATATCTAGTAGGCATAGAATCATATATCTAGTAGGTATGGAGTCATATATCTTATAGGCATGAAGTCATATGTCCAGTAGGTATGGAGTCATATATCTAGTAGGCATGAAGCCATATATCCAGTAGGTGTATGAAACGATAACAATGTTCAGTGTTCAGTTTCCCCTTTCAAATATCCGTGTGCATCTGAAAAATAGCTGAAAAGAATTTTCTTTTTTTTTGAGCGAGTCGAGGCAATTGGGTTATACATATGTGTTTCTATCACTTTGGACGTTGTAGTGCTTTATTCTGGCGGCCCTCATTCAACAGCTGCCTCCATTGTTGTGTTATGGCAAATTGACACGGTCTCTCTCTCTCTCTCTCTCTCTCTCTCTCTCTCTCTCTCTCTCTCTCTCTCTCTCTCTCTCTCTCTCTCTCTCTCTCTCTCTCTCTCTCTCTACCTTCGAGCAAATTGGATATTTGTCTTTTTTTTCTCCCCGACAGAATGAAATAAAAGAAAACAATAGTTCTCTGCACTGTATTTGTTCTATTATTATCAAATATTTCGTAGATATACTCCAGTGAATAGCCTTCAGCGATGGCCTGCCTCATGGTAGGGTAAAGCGGGCGACGTGCCTTGGCACCACACTGTATGAAGCCTGATAATCTTATATTATTTGTATTATTGGATTAAGCTGTTGCATTCCAGTCGCATGGAGAGAACAGAAGTAAGATGAGATCGAAAATGTTCAATTTTGCTTACAAGTCATCCAAATCAAACTTCTATGGCGCCCCAAATGACTCCTTACATTGGCCCGGGTGCCAGCTAGTTGACGTTCAGAGTGAGGTGTATACTGTTGGTGTGGTGTAGTGTTGGTGTGTCTAGTGTGAGGGGTTGGTAGTGTGTGTGTGTGTGTGTGTGTGTGTGTGTGTGTGTGTGCGCGCGCGCGCACTGTAGTACCTCCTTTGTTGAATAACAGCTTCATCCTTAACAGAAAGAGCTGTTGCAATATATGTGCACTTGTCATTATAATGAGTTAGGGGTACTGTGAGGATGATCATGATGATGGTAAAGATCATTGTAAGGATGATGACTCATCTTTCCTTGTTTTTAGAATGGTAAAAGTGATAATATAAATGTTGTTTATAATGACTTTTATAATGATCGTTCACTGGTCAACAACACACTTTCATCACACATGGCTGGTGGTTTACTTGATGTAGATTTTGGACGCTGATTTCGAAAATGTAATCCGTTTTCTCCTTTTTTTATCACGTCTACTTTTCATGATGAGATGAAAGCTATTTGTTGTGTTTGGCTTTAATGACCTTCATTGCTAACGGCAATCTCCGGAGTGGAGGTGTCACAAGCGTTTAAGCATGTGTGTATCAACCAATGAATTCAAGAAGATATAACATTTGCACACTCGATGTCCTCCTGCAGATCAGGACAGAAAATGGACGCCGCATGTCATCTGTGCAGCTTTTTCAAGTGGACTGAGAGACTGACTAAACAAATGAAAAAAGTAATGTCTTTTGTGATCATCATCCCCGAAAGAATTGTGGATCGTCGTATGTTGTCATTCATATATCCAAAGCTATTGACAGGGTACAGTATCCTTTGGTTTCCCTCTCGCACTTTTCTCACTCATATCTAGCATCCTCTCTGGCCGATCTATCTCTACGGTTGTTGATGGATCAGCCTCTTCCCTTTTCTCCATCAGCAGCAGTGTCCATTAAGGTTCTCTCCTGTCTCTTACATCTTCTTTCCTTTTCATCAACAATTTCTTTCATACATAACCAATTGCATTTGTATATTGGCGTCTCAACAGTGAATTCCTCCATATCCTTCAATTCTGCTCCTTCTTCTCTCACTTTATACGCGTCTCGTCTTGACACAGCTTTTTCAGTAAACTCAAGACTTGGACAGGATATCTCAATGGGGTAGACAGAATTCTGTCAGGTTTAATGCCTCCAAGACCCAATTCTTGCCCAGCTCTCTATCGAAAATTCCTCACAACTTTCTTCTCTCATTCGGAGGTTCTGTAATTCCACCTCTTGTGTTAATGAACATTCTTGGTATTACTGTACCATCCACACTATCTTGAAACCCTCATATTACATGATAGCTGAATTTTCTTGTAAGAAACTGGGTGTCCTGTTTAGATGTCGTAATGTCGATTCTTCTGAACAGTTTCTCCCTTATACAGAGGACTGATCCAAACTTGTATGGAGTATTGCCCTCACATCTGGGGTGGTTATAGATCTACATCCTTACAGACCAGCTTTAAATCTTAACCCGCTTGCCTTATGCCGCAACGTTGGTTCAAATTCCCTCTCCTGTAGGTATTGCTTTAATTTTTGCTGCCGACAGCTAGCTGCTTGTGTGCCCACACCACTAGCTTGACCACGCAATACTCGGCAAGGTGCTGCGTCATATAATTAATGTGTGGCCATCAGCAACTTTAGGATAGACCTTTTTGATGACTGAATCTTCCACTACACCTCAAAGCCGAGGAACTCTCTACTTTCTCATGTCTCCAAATGATTATGACCTGACATTTTATAAAAGATTTTTCATATTCTCAAAAAATCGTATATGCTTTCCCTCGTATCTTTCGTTCTCCATTTCATTAACCTATGCATATTTCATTGAAGGCCCGGCCTTGATGTAGACTTCCGTCCGTGATTTAAACCACCAACATAAAGGAAAAAAATAAGGTCAACGTCAATACAAAAGCGAAACAAGATGGCCAGAGAGTAAGATGATTCGTCGCAAGATCGCTATTTTTTGAATTACTTTATATTTGATTTGGTATGTAGACAATGTTCAAGCAGCAGATTAATGTGTAAAACCAATATGGAGTAAACTCTAAACTTGCCCAGAGAAAAACGTATCCAGCCTTTGCAAGTCCCCCCCCTCCTCCTCCTACCCCCCCCCCCCCCCCCCCCCCCCACCCACCCACCACCACCACCACCACCACCCAACCCCAAGGAAAAAATATTCCCCAAGCAGCTATTTATTAAACTGTTTACATATCAATTATACATGTATTGTGTACTGTAATCAGCAATATCAACGACAAAAACATGATCCTAGTTACAGAGAAGGAAGCCAAGTGAGGATATTCCTTCTAAAGCCCAGTCCTGTGTTCTTAACGCTACCTTATTGTTGATAATATTTGTAGAAAGATAAGTTTATGAACGCTCGTTGTATGTTTTGGACAATCACATGTTTACCAAATGGCGTCCTAGCTTCGTCTCTTGGATTTATATCAACTGACTGTTATACTTCTCTCTTGTGTCTCCCCTGATGATGTGATTATTACACGAAAGTGCACTTGGGAACTTTTCGTGTTTCATTTTCCCCGTGGATTCGTAGGAATATATATATATATATATATATATATATATATATATATATATATATATATATATATATATACGAACTAAGTGTATATGAACGCGCACTTTCATAGAACATACAAACCTCCAACAACTAGGATCGAACCTGAGACCCATCTGCAGCAGCGGGAGTGCTACCGCTAGGCTATGATCGCCCCTAATAGGGAAATGACTATTCGAATACTATGTACTCGAATACCCTTCGTCTCACGTTGGTGAGCAACGGGGTCTTCACCGGTCATTTCCCATCAGACTCGCCCATCTATCTGCTGGCTGTGTGAGCCTGATGGGAAATTACCATACATCTCTCTTACCCTTTCATTATTCACTCGATCATACAACCTCACACCATGTATAGCCCTGAAACATTTCATTTACAACACATCCACCCTCTTCCGCATAGCCTTTTCTATAGCCCAAGCCTAGCAATCATATAACATTGTTGAACCACTATTCCTTCAAACATATCCTTTTTTGCTCTCCGAGATAACGTTCTCGACTTCCATGCATTCTTCAACGCTCCCAGAACCTTAGCCCCCTTCCCCACCCTGTGACTCACTTCTTCCATGGTTCCATCCGCTGCTATGTCCACTCCTAGATATCTAACACACTTCACTTCCTCCAGTTTTTCTCCATTCAAACTTACCTCCCAGTTAACTTATCCCTCAACCCTACTGAACCTGATAACCTTGCTCTTATTCACATTTACTCTCAACTTTCTTCTTTTACACACTTTACCAAACTCCGTCACCAGATTCTGCAGTTTCTCACCCGAATCAGCCACCAGCGTTGTATCATCAGCGAACAACAACTGATTCACTTCCCAAGCACTCTCATCCAGAACAGACTGCATACTTGTCCCTCTCTCCAAAACTCTTGCATTTACCTCTCTAACCACCCCATACATAAAAGAATTATAAACAACCATAGAGACATCACGCATCCCCACCGCAAACCAACATTCATTCTTCCTACTTGTACACACGCCTTACATCCTTGGCAAAACTTTTCACTGCTTCCAGCAACATACCTCCCACACCATATATTCTTATAAACCTTCCACAGAGCATCTCCATCAACCCTATCATATGCCTTCTCCAGATCCATAAATGCTACATACAAGTCCATTTGTTTTTCTAAGTATTTCTCATATACATTCTTCATGGCAAACACCTGATCCACACATCCTCTACCACTTTTGAAACCACACTGTTCTTCCCCAGTCTGATGCTCTGTACATGCCCTTACCCTCTCACTCAATACCCTCTCATATAGTTTCCCAGGAATACTCAACAAACGTATGCCTCTGAAAGTTAAACACTCACCTTTATCCCCTTTGCCTTTGTACAATAGCTCTGTGCATCATTCAGCCAATCCTCAGGCACCTCACAATGATTCATACATACACTGAATATTCTCACCAACCAATCAGAAACATAGTCACCCCCTTTTTTTAATAACTTTCACTGCAATACCATCCAAACCCGCCGCCTTTCCAGTTCTCATCATCACGCAAAGCTTTCACCAACTCTTCTCACTTTGCCAAACCATACTCCCTGACCCTCTCACTTCGCACACCACCCCGAACAAAACACCCTATATCTGCCAAGATATCATCCAATACATTTAACAAACCTTCAAAATTCTCACTCCCTCTCCTTCTGACTTCACCACTACTTGTTATTACCTCCCCATTAGCCCACTTCTCCGATGCTGCCAGTTGATCTCTTGTCTTACGCACTTTATTTACCTCCTTCCAAAACATCTTTTTATTCTCCCTAAAATCTGCCCACTTCCACCTTTCTCAAGTCACAAACATCTGTGCAAGCCATCACTGCTTCCCTAAATACATCCCATTCCTCCCTCACTCCCCTTACGAGATTTGTTCTCACCTCTTGCCATTCTGCACTCAACCTCTCCTAGTATTTCCTCACACAAGGGTCCTTTCCGAGTTCACTTACTCTCACCACTCTCTTCTCTCCAACATTCTCTCTTCTTTTTTGAAAACCTCTACAAATCTTCACCTTCTCCTCCAGAAGATGGCAATCGGACATCCCCCCCAGCTGCCTCTCTCAGCGCATTAACATCCAAAAATCTTTTTCACACGCCTACCAATTAACAAGTAATCCAGTAACGCCCTCTAGCCATCTCTCCTACTCGCGTATATCTCTCTTTTTAAACCACGTATTCCCAATCACCAGTCATTTTTCAGCACGCAGTTCCACAAGCTCTTCGCAGTTTCCATTTACAACACTGAACACCCAATGTACACCAATTTATGCCCTCAGCTACCACATTAGTCACCTTTGCATTCAAATCTCCCATCTGAATATATATGTATGTATATATATATATATATATATATATATATATATATATATATATATATATATATATATATATATATATATATATATATATATATATATGTATATATTTTTTTTTTTTTTATACCTCGTCGCTGTCTCCCGCGTTTGCGAGGTAGCGCAAGGAAACAGACGAAAGAAATGGCCCAACCCCCCCCATACACATGTACATACACACGTCCACACACGCAAATATACATACCTACACAGCTTTCCATGGTTTACCCCGGACGCTTCACATGCCTTGATTCAATCCACTGACAGCACGTCAACCCCTGTATACCACATCGCTCCAATTCACTCTATTCCTTGCCCTCCTTTCACCCTCCTGCATGTTCAGGCCCCGATCACACAAAATCCTTTTCTCTCCATCTTTCCACCTCCAATTTGGTCTCCCTCTTCTCCTCGTTCCCTCCACCTCCGACACATATATCCTCTTGGTCAATCTTTCCTCACTCATTCTCTCCAAGTGCCCAAACCACTTCAAAACACCCTCTTCTGCTCTCTCAACCACGCTCTTTTTATTTCCACACATCTCTCTTACCCTTACGTTACTTACTCGATCAAACCACCTCACACCACACATTGTCCTCAAACATCTCATTTCCAGCACATCCATCCTCCTGCGCACAACTCTATCCATAGCCCACGCCTCGCAACCATACAACATTGTTGGAACCACTATTCCTTCAAACATACCCATTTTTGCTTTCCGGGATAATGTTCTCGACTTCCACACATTTTTCAAGGCTCCCAAAATTTTTGCACCCTCCCCCACCCTATGATCCACTTCCGCTTCCATGGTTCCATCCGCTGCCAGATCCATTCCCAGATATCTAAAACACTTCACTTCCTCCAGTTTTTCTCCATTCAAACTCACCTCCCAATTGACTTGACCCTCTACCCTACTGTACCTAATAACCTTGCTCTTATTCACATTTACTCTTAACTTTCTTCTTCCACACACTTTACCAAACTCCGTCACCAGCTTCTGCAGTTTCTCACATGAATCCGCCACCAGCGCTGTATCATCAGCGAACAACAACTGACTCACTTCCCAAGCTCTCTCATCCCCAACAGACTTCATACTTGCCCCTCTTTCCAAGACTCTTGCATTTACCTCCCTAACAACCCCATCCATAAACAAATTAAACAACCATGGAGACATCACACACCCCTGCCGCAAACCTACATTCACTGAGAACCAATCACTTTCCTCTCTTCCTACACGTACACATGCCTTACATCCTCGATAAAAACTTTTCACTGCTTCTAACAACTTTCCTCCCATCCCATATATTCTTAATACCTTCCACAGAGCATCTCTATCAACTCTATCATATGCCTTCTCCAGATCCATAAATGCTACATACAAATCCATTTGCTTTTCTAAGTATTTCTCACGTACATTCTTCAAAGCAAACACCTGATCCACACATCCTCTACCACTTCTGAAACCACACTGCTCTTCCCCAATCTGATGCTCTGTACATGCCTTCACCCTCTCACTCAATACCCTCCCATATAATTTACCAGGAATACTCAACAAACTTATACCTCTGTAATTTGAGCACTCACTCTTATCCCCTTTGCCTTTGTACAATGGCACTATGCACGCATTCCGCCAATCCTCAGGCACCTCACCATGAGTCATACATACATTAAATAACCTTACCAACCAGTCAACAATACAGTCACGCCCTTTTTTTATAAATTCCACTGCAATACCATCCAAACCTGCTGCCTTGCCGGCTTTCATCTTCCGCAAAGCTTTTACTACCTCTTCTCTGTTTACCAAATCATTTTCCCTAACCCTCTCACTTTGCACACCACCTCGACCCAAACACCCTATATCTGCCACTCTGTCATCAGACACATTCAACAAACCTTCAAAATACTCATTCCATCTCCTTCTCACATCACAACTACTTGTTATCACCTCCCCATTTACGCCCTTCACTGAAGTTCCCATTTGCTCCCTTGTCTTACGCACCCTATTTACCTCCTTCCAGAACATCTTTTTATTCTCCCTAAAATTTACTGATAGTCTCTCACCCCAACTCTCATTTGCCCTTTTTTTCACCTCTTGCACCTTTCTCTTGACCTCTTGTCTCTTTCTTTTATACTTCTCCCACTCAATTGCATTTTTTCCCTGCAAAAATCGTCCAAATGCCTCTCTCTTCTCTTTCACTAATACTCTTACTTCTTCATCCCACCACTCACTACCCTTTCTAAACAGCCCACCTCCCACTCTTCTCATGCCACAAGCATCTTTTGCGCAATCCATCACTGATTCCCTAAATACATCCCATTCCTCCCCCACTCCCCTTACTTCCATTGTACTCACCTTTTTCCATTCTGTACACAGTCTCTCCTGGTACTTCCTCACACAGGTCTCCTTCCCAAGCTCACTTACTCTCACCACCTTCTTCACCCCAACATTCACTCTTCTTTTCTGAAAACCCATACTAATCTTCACCTTAGCCTCCACAAGATAATGATCAGACATCCCTCCAGTTGCACCTCTCAGCACATTGACATCCAAAAGTCTCTCTTTCGCTCGCCTGTCAATTAACACGTAATCCAATAACGCTCTCTGGCCATCTCTCCTACTTACATAAGTATACTTATGTATATCTCGCTTTTTAAACCAGGTATTCCCAATCATCAGTCCTTTTTCAGCACATAAATCTACAAGCTCTTCACCATTTCCATTTACAACACTGAAAACCCCATGCATACCAATTATTCCCTCAACTGCCACATTACTCACCTTTGCATTCAAATCACCCATCACTATAACCCGGTCTCGTGCATCAAAACCGCTAACACACTCATTTAGCTGCTCCCAAAACACTTGCCTCTCATGATCTTTCTTCTCATGCCCAGGTGCATATGCACCAATAATCACCCACCTCTCTCCATGAACTCTCAATTTTACCCATAATAATCGAGAATTTACTTTCTTACATTCTATCACATATATATATATATATATATATATATATATATATATATATATATATATATATATATATATATATATATATATATTTTTTTTTTTTTTTTGCTTTGTCGCTGTCTCTCGCGTTTGCGAGGTAGCGCAAGGAAACAGACGAAAGAGATGGCCCAACCCACCCCCATACACATGTATATACATACGTCCACACACGCAAATATACATACCTACACAGCTTTCCATGGTTTACCCCAGACGCTTCACATGCCTTGATTCAATCCACTGAGAGCACGTCAAACCCGGTATACCACATCGCTCCAATTCACTCTATACCTTGCCCTCCTTTCACCCTCCTGCATGTTCAGGCCCCGATCACACAAAATCTTTTTCACTCCATCTTTCCACCTCCAATTTGGTCTCCCTCTTCTCCTCGTTCCCTCCACCTCCGACACATATATCCTCTTGGTCAATCTTTCCTCACTCATTCTCCCCATGTGCCCAAACCATTTCAAAACACCCTCTTCTGCTCTCTCAACCACGCTCTTTTTATTTCCAGACATCTCTCTTTCCCTTACGTTACTTACTCGATCAAACCACCCCACACCCCACATTGTCCTCAAACATCTCATTTCCAGCACATCTATCCTCCTGCGCACAACTCTATCCATAGCCCACGCCTCGCAACCATACAACATTGTTGGAACCACTATTCCTTCAAACATACCCATTTTTGCTTTCCGAGATAATGTTCTCGACTTCCACACATTCTTCAAGGCTCCCAGAATTTTCGCCCCCTCCCCCACCCTATGATCCACTTCCGCTTCCATGGTTCCATCCGCTGCCAGATCCACTCCCAGATATCTAAAACACTTCACTTCCTCCAGTTTTTCTCCATTCAAACTCACCTCCCAATTGACTTGACCCTCAACCCTACTGTACTGTACCTAATAATATATATATATATATATATATATATATATATATATATATATATATATATATATATATATATATATATATATATATATATATATATATATATATATATATATATATATATATATATATATATATATGTTGGAAAGGATCACAATATTGCGCGTGATCAAGATATTCCTATGAGTCCACGGGGAAAATGGAACACGAAAAGTTCCAAAGTGCACTTTCGTGTAATAATCACATCATCAGGGGAGACACAAGTGAGAAATATAACAGTCAGTTGATATACATCGAAGAGACGAAGCTAAGACGCCATTTGGTAAACATGTGATTGTCCAAAACATAGGAATATATATATATATATATATATATATATATATATATATATATATATATATATATATATTTTCCCTGGGGATAGGGGAGAAAGAATACTTCCCACGTATTCCCTGCGTGTCGTAGAAGGCGACTAAAAGGGAAGGGAGCGGGGGGCTGGAAATCCTCCCCTCTCGTTTTTTTTTTTTTTTTAATTTTCCAAAAGAAGGAACAGAGAAGAGGGCCAGGTGAGGATATTCCCTCAAAGGCCCAGTCTTCTGTTCTTAACGCTACCTCGCTATCGCGGGAAATGGCGAATAGTATGACAAAAAAAAAAAAAAAAATATATATATATATATATATATATATATATATATATATATATATATATATATATATATATATATATATATATATATATATATATATATATATATATATTTATGGATCTGGAGAAGGCATATGATAGAGTTCATAGAGATGGTCTGTGGAAGGCATTAATAATATATTGTGTGGGAGGTAAGTTGTTAGAAGCAGTGAAAAGTTTTTATCGAGGATGTAAGGCATGTGTACGTGTAGGAAGAGGGGAAAGTGGTTGGTTCTCAGTGCATGTTGGTTTGCGGCAGGGGTGTGTGATGTCCCCATGGTTGTTTAATTTGTTTATGGATGGGGTTTTTAGGGAGGTGACTGCAAAAGTTTTGAAAAGAGGGGCAAGTATGTAGTCTGTTGTGGATGAGAGAGCTTGGGAAGTGAGTCGGTCGTTGTTCACTGATGATACAGCGCTGGTGACCGATTCGGGTGAGAAACTCCAGAAGCTGGTGACTGAGTTTAGTAAACTATGTGGAAGAAGAAAGCTGAGAGTAAATGTGAATAAGAGCAAGGTTATTTGGCAGAGTAGGGTTGAGGGACAAGTCAATAGGGAGGTAAGTTTGAATGGAGGAAAACTAGAGGAAGTGAAGTGTTTTAGATATCAGGGAGTAGATTTGGCAGCGGATGGAACCATGGAAGCGGAAGTGAATCCTAGGGTGTGGGAGGGGGCGAAAGTTTTGTGAGCGTTGAAAAATGTGTGGAAGTCGAGAACATTGTCTCGGAAAGCAAAAATGGGTATGCTTGAAGGAATAGTGGTTCCAACAATATTATATGATTGCAAGGCGTGGGCTATAGATGGAGTTGTGCGGAGGAGGGTGGATGTGCTGGAAATGAGATGTTTGAGGACAATATATGGTGTGACGTGGTTTGATCGAGTAAGTAATGAAAGGGTAAGAGAAATGTGTGGTAATGAAAAGAGTGTGGTTGAGAGAGCAGAAGAGGGTGTTTTGAAATGGTTTGGTCACATGGAGAGAATGAGTGAGGAAAGATTGACCAAGAGGATATATGTGTCGGAGGTGGAGGGAACGAGGAGAAGTGGGAGACCAAATTGGAGGTGGTAAGATGGAGTGAAAAAGATTTTGAGTGATCGGCGAATGAACATGCAGGAGGGTGAAAGGAGTGCAAGAAATAGAGTGAATTGGAACGATGTGGTATACCGGGGTCGACGTGCTGTCAATGGATTGAACCAGGTCATGTGAAGAGTCTCCGGTAAACCATGGAAAGTTCTGTGGGGCCTGGATGTGGAAAGGGAGCTGTGGTTTCGGTGTATTATTACATGACAGCTAGAGACTGAGTGTGAACGAATGTGGCCTTTGTTGTCTTTTCCTAGCGCTCCTCGCGCACATGCGGGGGGAGGGGGTTGTCATTTCATGTTTGGCGGGGTGGCGACGGGAATGAATAAGCGCAGAAAGTATGAATTATGTACATGTATATATATGTATATGTCTGTGTGTGTATATATATATATGTATACGTTGAGATGTATAGGTATGTATATGTGCTGTGTGTGGACGTGTATGCATATACATGTGTATGTGGGTGGGCTGTGCCATTGTTTTGTCTGTTTTCTTGTGCTACCTCGGTAACGCAGGAGACAGCGACAAAATATAATAAATAAGATGAATACATATATATATATATATATATATATATATATATATATATATATATATATATATATATATATATATATATATATATATATATATATATATATATATATATATATATATATATATATATATATATATATAAGTAATTTCCTAAGATTTCGTGGAATGTGAAAGCTTTACAGCACCAGGCAATCTCATGTTTATGCACAGGGATATCCAATGAAAGCTAATTTACTATAGAGCTCTTGGCTTTTTTTGTAATTATATATACTATATATATCCCCCTGGGGATAGGGGATTAAGAATACTTCCCACGTATTCCCTGCGTGTCGTAGAAGGCGACTAAAAGGGGAGGGAGCGGGGGGGCTGGAAATCCTCCCCTCTCATTTTTTTTTTATTTTCCAAAAGAAGGAACAGAGGGGGCCAGGTGAGGATATTACAAAAAAGGCCCAGTCCTCTGTTCTTAACGCTACCTCGCTAACGCGGGAAATGGCAAATAGTTTAAAAGAATATATATGTATATATATATATATATATATATATATATATATATATATATATATATATATATATATATATAATCAGTGGGTGAGACTGAGGATTTGTCTCGTGCCCATCAAAGAGAGACTCAGGAACGGAGGACAATATGGCCTGACAAACGATCTCGTTTGAGAAGGTTTGAGGAAGGGCGACGAAGTGTTGCTTCTACTACCGCAGCCAGGTCAACCCTTGGCTGTCCGTTTTCAGGGTCCCTATACCATTATCCCGAGTGTAGGAGACTCAAATTACCTTGTCTCTACCCCCGATAGGCGCAGAGGTCAACATGCTTAAGCCATATTTCAGTCGTGATCCTCCCCCCTTGGAACCGACGGTGCCAGTCTGCATCATCCAACGTCCAGCGATAGCCGTGTGTGACGAAGTCGACGACGTAGCTGCGAGTGCCTCGGAGACCTGGGACCCGGGTGGAGGCGCGAACAGGAAGTGGGAGCGAAACTTTCGCATCTGACGAGGAACAACGTGTGCAGATGTCCGCCTTGCTGTCAGTCGGTGAGGGAAGAAGCCATGGGACGTAGGAGAAGTTTTCGCACCTGCCTGGAAGTGACGGGTGGAGAGGTCTGCCCTGCTGTCGACGAAGTTTTTCCAGACCCCTCCTTCCACCGACCGTAAGGGTCCAAGTATTAGCCCGTAGATGTTCCCCCGAACGAGAAGGGAACTGAGTGTTACTTGGAGATGGTTGGGTATTACAGAATGTTTATCAGTAACTTTTCTTGCAGTTGCAAGCCCCTCTGACAGATTTATTGAAGAAAGATGTTAGATACTTTTGGAATGAGCAGTCTGAGACGGCCTCTCATCAGTTAGGAACCCTAGTTTTCAACTGTTTTATTTTGCAGGCTCCAAACAGATTAGCTGTGAATGGCAGTGTTGTAGACGCTGGTGAGGTTCTCATGCAGGAGGACAGAGAGAAGGTTGAGCCTAAACAGATAGCCCTCACCATGGAGAAAGAACCTTTGTTTTTGCTATTTGTATTGTAACGCTTTCTGTATATTTGTGCCCTTCAGCCGATCACTTTAGAGTGTACTGACTACCAACCCCTTTCAAAATGTTAAGTTACGGGATCGGAGTCAATATTAAATAGGTGGGCCTTGTTAAAGTATGTACAATTTATAGGTTACATTATTGTCAGCACACCTCATGTGCTAACAGATTGTGTTAGCTGAGTGTTTATCCCGCTCTTCAGGTGAGAAAATTCCTCTTCCAGGAATTTTCTCCTTTAAGGAGGGGGTTGTTACGAACATGAGTGCGTGTGCCCACATGTTCGTGTATATAACGTGTCTGTCCTTGTGTATGGTGGTGTAATCCTGTTTTGAAGCCAGATGGCGAATTGTCCTTGAGCACCCGGACCCCTATCAGATGCGAGAGATTAAGTTGTCAATAAGCTACGGGGTATTTCACCACCGTATGTCATCGCTGCTGTCGTAAACTAGAGGACCAAGGTAGGGTGAACTACGCAAAATGTGCGACGGACCTTAGGATACTCCAACCAATCACAAATACTTTTAGTCCCATAGCCAATCAAGGGTAGCGTTATAGCAGCAGGGCGGACGCTCGTCTTTACTTGTAATATATACCCATGACACACGCTGATATTTGACACTCTCTCTAGCCCAGCGAGGTGAGTGGTGTCCCCCCTGCTGTAAGCCAGGTATCCGAATGCAGTGCGATATAGACCCTATATCTTTTTGTCTCTGTCAATAGAGTTGACTTGTCATAGAAGGATTTAAGTAAGTGTAATGTTACCGAAGAATTCTTCATAAAGGAAAGAGATCTCCTGGTTTGAAATCTTACCTGGAATGTAGAGCGTGGAATATTGAATGTCAAGTGTTAACAAAATATATATATATATATATATATATATATATATATATATATATATATATATATATATATATATATATATATATATATATATATATATATATATATATATAAATATATATTTTTTTTTTTATTTTTTTATTATACTTTGTCGCTGTCTCCCGCGTTTGCGAGGTAGCGCAAGGAAACAGACGAAAGAAATGGCCCACCCCACCCCCATACACATGTATATACATACGTCCACACACGCAAATATACATACCTACACAGCTTTCCATGGTTCACCCCAGACGCCTCACATGCCTTTATTCAATCCACTGACAGCACGTCAACCCCTGTATACCACATCGCTCCAATTCACTCTATTCCTTGCCCTCCTTTCACCCTCCTACATGTTCAGGCCCCGATCACACAAAATCTTTTTCACTCCATCTTTCCACCTCCAATTTGGTCTCCCTCTTCTCCTCGTTCCCTCCACCTCCGACACATATATCCTCTTGGTCAATCTTTCCTCACTCATCCTCTCCATGTGCCCAAACCACTTCAAAACACCCTCTTCTGCTCTCTCAACCACGCTCATTTTATTTCCATACATCTCTCTTACCCTCACGTTACTCACTCGATCAAACCACCTCACACCACACATTGTCCTCAAACATCTCATTTCCAGCACATCCATCCTCCTGCGCACAACTCTATCCATAGCCCACGCCTCGCAACCATACAACATTGTTGGAACCACTATTCCTTCAAACATACCCATTTTTGCTTTCCGAGATAATGTTCTCGACTTCCACACATTCTTCAAGGCCCCCAGAATTTTCGCCCCCTACCCCACCCTATGATCCACTTCCACTTCCATGGTTCCATTCCCTGCCAGATCCACTCCCAGATATCTAAAACACTTCACTTCCTCCAGTTTTTCTCCATTCAAACTCACCTCCCAATTGACTTGACCCTCAACCCTACTGTACCTAATAATCTTGCTCTTATTCACATTTACTCTTAACTTTCTTCTTCCACACACTTTACCAAACTCAGTCACCAGCTTCTGCAGTTTCTCACATGAATGAGCCACCAGCGCTGTATCATCAGCGAACAACAGCTGACTCACTTCCCAAGCTCTCTCATCCCCAACAGACTTCATACTTGCCCCTCTTTCCAAAACTCTTGCATTTACCTCCCTAACAACCCCATCCATAAACAAATTAAACAACCATGGAGACATCACACACCCCTGCCGCAAACCTACATTCACTGAGAACCAATCACTTTCCTCTCTTCCTACACGTACACATGCCCTACATCCTCGATAAAAACCTTTCACTGCTTCCAACAACTCTCCTCCCACACCATATATTCTTAATACCTTCCACAGAGCATCTCTATCAACTCTATCATATGCCTTCTCCAGATCCATAAATGCTACATACAAATCCATTTGCTCCCCCAAGCATCCCTCACACACACTCCCCAAAGCAAACACCCGATCCACACACCCCCCACCACCCCCGAAACCACACCGCTCCCCCCAACCCGACGCTCCGTACATGCCCCCACCCTCCCAATCAACACCCTCCCATACAACCCACCAGGAATACTCAACAAACTTTTTTTTTTTTTTTTTATACCTCGTCGCTGTCTCCCGCGGTTGCGAGGTAGCGCAAGGAAACAGACGAAAGAAACGGCCCAACCCCCCCCATACACATGTACATACACACGTCCACACACGCAAATATACATACCTACACAGCTTTCCATGGTTTACCCCGGACGCTTCACATGCCTTGATTCAATCCACTGACAGCACGTCAACCCCTGTATACCACATCGCTCCAATTCACTCTATTCCTTGCCCTCCTTTCACCCTTCTGCATGTTCAGGCCCCGATCACACAAAATCCTTTTCACTCCATCTTTCCACCTCCAATTTGGTCTCCCTCTTCTCCTCGTTCCCTCCACCTCCGACACATATATCCTCTTGGTCAATCTTTCCTCACTCATTCTCTCCATGTGCCCAAACCATTTCAAAACACCCTCTTCTGCTCTCTCAACCACGCTCATTTTATTTCCACACATCTCTCTTACCCTTACGTTACTTACTCGATCAAACCACCTCACACCACACATTGTCCTCAAACATCTCATTTCCAGCACATCCATCCTCCTGCGCACAACTCTATCCATAGCCCACGCCTCGCAACCATACAACATTGTTGGAACCACTATTCCTTCAAACATACCCATTTTTGCTTTCCGAGATAATGTTCTCGACTTCCACACATATATATATATATATATGTATATATATATATATATATATATATATATATTTATATATATATATATATATATATATATATATATATATATATATATATATATATATATATATATATATTCCTATGAGTCCACGGGGAAAATGAAACACGAAAAGTTCCCAAGTGCACTTTCGTGTAATAATCACATCATCAGGGGAGAGACAAGAGAGAAATATAACAGTCAGTTGATATACATCGAAGAGACGAAGCTAGGGCGCCATTTGGTAAACATGTGATTGGCCATGTTTTGGCAAGGCAGCAGGTTTGGATGGTATTGCAGTGGAATTTATTAAAAAAGGGGTGACTGTATTATTGACTGGTTGGTAAGGTTATTTAATGTATGTATGACTCATGGTGAGGTGCCTGAGGATTGGCGAAATGCGTGCATAGTGCCATTGTACAAAGGCAAAGGGGATAAGTGTGAGTGCTCAAATTAAAGAGGTATAAGTTTGTTGAGTATTCCTGGTAAAATATATGGGAGGGTATTGATTGAGAGGGTGAAGGCATGTACAGAGCATCAGATTGGGGAAGAGCAGTGTGGTTTCAGAAGTGGTAGAGGATGTGTGGATCAGGTGTTTGCTTTGAAGAATGTATGTGAGAAATACTTAGAAAAGCAAATGGGTTGGTATGCAGCATTTATGGATCTGGAGAAGGCATATGATAGAGTTGATAGAGATGCTCTGTGGAAGGTATTAAGAATATATGGAGTGGGAGACAAGTTGTTAGAAGCAGTGAAAAGTTTTTATCGAGGATGTAAGGCATGTGTACGTGTAGGAAGAGAGGAAAGTGATTGGTTCTCAGTGAATGTAGGTTTGCGGCAGGGATGTGTGATGTCTCCATGGTTGTTTAATTTGTTTATGGATGTGGTTGTTAGGGAGGTGAATGCAAGAGTTTTGGAAAGAGGGGCAAGTATGAAGTCTGTTGGGGATGAGAGAGCTTGGGAAGTGAGTCAGTTGTTGTTCGCTGATGATACAGCGCTGGTGGCTGATTCATGTGAGAAACTGCAGAAGCTGGTGACTGAGTTTGGTAAAGTGTGTGAAAGAAGAAAGTTAAGAGTAAATGTGAATAAGAGCAAGGTAATTAGGTACAGTAGGGTTGAGGGTCAAGTCAATTGGGAGGTAAGTTTGAATGGAGAAAAACTGGAGGAAGTCAAGTGTCTTAGATATCTGGGAGTGGATCTGGCAGCGGATGGAACCATGGAAGCGGAAGTAGATCATAGGGTGGGGGAGGGGGCGAAAATCCTGGGAGCCTTGAAGAATGTGTGGAAGTCGAGAACATTATCTCGGAAAGCAAAAATGGGTATGTTTGAAGGAATAGTGGTTCCAACAATGTTGTATGGTTGCGAGGCGTGGGCTATGGATAGAGTTGTGCGCAGGAGGATGGATGTGCCGGAAATGAGATGTTTGAGGACAATGTGTGGTGTGAGGTGGTTTGATCGAGTAAGTAACGTAAGGGTAAGAGAGATGTGTGGAAATAAAAAGAGCGTGATTGAGAGAGCAGAAGAGGGTGTTTTGAAATGGTTTGGGTACATGGAGAGAATGAGTGAGGAAAGATTGACCAAGAGGATATATGTGTCGGAGGTGTGATCGGGGCCTGAACATGCAGGAGGGTGAAAGGAGGGCAAGGAATAGAGTGAATTGGATCGATGTGGTATACCGGGGTTGACGTGCTGTCAGTGGATTGAATCAGGGCATGTGAAGCGTCTGGGGTGAACCATGGAAAGCTGTGTAGGTATGTATATTTGCGTGTGTGGACGTATGTATATACATGTGTATGGGGATGTGTTGGACCATTTCTTTCGTCTGTTTCCTTGCGCTACCTCGCAAACGCGGGAGACAGCGACAAAGCAAAATATATATATATATATATCCCTGGGGATAGGGAAAAGACTGCTTCTCACGTATTTTTCCGGTTGTCGCAGACGGCGACTAAAGGGGTTGGGAGTGGGTGCTGGAAATTCTCCCCTTCTTGTATTTTCAGTTTCTAAAAGACGAAACAGGAGTCAGTCGGGTACCGCTCATCTTACTCGAGGGTGTCTGAATGTGTATGGATGTAACCAAGATGAGAAAAGAGGAGAGATAGGTAGTATGTTTGAGGAAAGAAACATGCATATTCTGGCTCTGAGTGAAACGAAGCTCAAGGTTAAAGGTGAAGAGTGGTTTGGAAAAGTCTTGGAAGCAAAGTCGTTTTTGTGAGAGGACAAGAGCTAAGGATGGAATAGCACTACACCTGAAGCAGAAGTTGTGGGAGTGTGTGATGAAGTGTAAGAAAGTAAATTCTGGGTTGATGTGGGTAAAACTGAAAGTAGATGGAGAGAGATGGGTGATTATTGATGCGTATGTACCTTGTCATTAGAAGAAATGTCATGAGAGGCAAGTGTTTTGGGAGCATCTGAGTGAGTGTGTCAGCAGCTTTGGTGCACGAGAACGGGTATTAGCCATGGGTGACTTACAAGTGAAGATGAGTAATGTTGCAGTTGAGGGTATTATTGGTGTACTTGGGGTATTCAGTGTTGTGAATGGAATGGTAAAGAACCTGTGGAGTTGTGTGCTGAAAAAGAATGGTGATTGGGAATACCTGTTTTAAAAAGATATATACATAGTATATACAAACATACATAGCATACGTATGTGAGTAGAAGAAATGGTAAAAATGCATTATTCGATTACGTGTTAATTGATTGGCGTGTAAAAGAGAGACTTTTGGATGTTAATGTGTTGAGAGGGGCGGCTGGTGGGATGTCTGATCATATCTTGTGGAGTCGAAGGCTTTAGAGGTTTTGAAAAAAGAAGAGAGAATGTCGAGGAGAAGAGAGTGGTGAGAGTAAATGAGCTTGGAGAGGAGATTTGTGTGAGGAAGTATCAAGAGAGATAGAGTGTAGAATGGAATGGCAAAAGGTGAGAGCAAATGACGTGAGGGGTATGGGTAAGGAATGGGACGTATTTAGGGAAGCAGTGATGTAATGTGCAAAAGATGCATGCAGCATGATAAATATAGAAGGTGGTCATATTAGAAAGAGTAGTGAGTGGTGGGGTGAAGAAGTAAAGTAGTTAGTGGTAGGTTGACAAAGTAAAGTAGTTAGTGAAAGAGAAAAGAGAGGCGTTTGGACGATTACAAGGAAGGAGTACAAATGAATGGGAAATGCATAAGAGAAAGCGATAGGAGTTCAAGAGGAGGGTGCAAGGGTTGAAAAGGGGGCAAATAAAAATCGGGGTGAGAGAGTATCGTTAAACTTTATGGGGAATAAAAAGAAGTTTTAGAAGGAAGTAACTTTCTTGTAAAGAGAAGAGAATAAATAGAAACATCGGTGAAGGGAGCAAATTGAGAGGTAATAACAAGTAGTGATGGAGTGAGAATTTTGAAGGTTTGCTGAATGTGTTTGATGATACATTGGCAGACGTAGGGTTTTGGTCAGGATGGTGTGCGAAGTGAGAGAGTCAGGGAGAATGGTTTTGTTAAGAGCGAAGAAGATGAAAGCTTTCCGAAAGATGAAATCCGTAAAGGCGGCGGGTTTGGATAGTATAGCAATTGACTTTATCAAGGAAGGTGGTGATTGTGTGTTTATTTGTTGGTAAGGTTATTCATTGTATATATGGCCCATGGTGAGGTGCCTGAGGATTGACAGAATGCATGTACAGTGCCACGGTACAAAAGCAAGGGAGATAAAGGTGAGTGTTCAAACTACAAAGGTATAAATTTGTTGAGTATTCCTTAAGAATTGTAAGGGAGGGTATTGATTGAGAGGGTGAAAGCATTACAGAGCATTAGATTGGCGAGGAGCAGTGTGGTTTCAGAAGTGGATCAGGAGTGTTTTGAAGAATGTGTGTGACAAATACTTTGAAAAAAAGATGGATTTGTATTTTGCATTTATCGACCTGGAGAAAATATATGATAGGGGTGATGAGATGCTTTGAGGAAGGTCTTAAGAGTATAGGGTGAAGGAGATAAGCTTCTAGAAGCAGAGATATTTCTATCAAGAGTGTAAGGCATATATACGAGTAGGAAGAGAGGAAAGTGATTAGATCCCTATGAAGGTCGGTCTACGGCAGGGGTGTGTGATGTCCCCATGGTAGTTTGATTAGTTTATGGATGGGGTGGTTAGGGAGGTGAAGGCAAGAGTTTTGGAGAGAGGGGCGAGGATCGTTCCGTCGTGAGCTATGCTAGAATCCGTAACACACGCAAACATTTTTAGAATAAAAAGAGCGTTATGATTGTACACAAGTCCTGAAGGTCTTGAAGTCCTCGTATAGCGAAGTCTTCTGTCTGAAAAAAGTAGTAAAGCTAAAGTATAGCTGAAAATCTTTTGTCCGAAAGAAGTAGCAAAGCTAAAGTATAGCTGAAGTCTTTTGTCTGAAAGAAGTAGTAAAGCTAATGTATAGCTGAAGTCTTTTGTCCGAAAGAAATAGTAAAGTACAGCTGAAGTCTTTTGTCTGTGAGAAGTAGTATAGCTAAAGTATAGCTAATGTCTTTACCTGATGGTAAAGATAGACCTACGGTATAGTTGACGGTATAGTTGCAGTCTCATTCTGAACGATGTTGTAAAGCTAAGGTACTCACGAAGTCTTCCTTCTGAAGGCAGTCACAAAGCTAGGGTATAGCTGAAGTCCTCCATCTGAAGGCAGTGGTAAAGATAAGGTATAGCAGGAGTCTTCCATCTGAAAGAGTAGTAAGCCAAGGCATAGCTAAAGTCTTCCATTATAAGGCAGTAATATACCAAGATATAGCTAATATCTTCCATCTGACCACAGTTGTAAGTTGGATGAATATTAACATAATCGGACCCTGTTTCAGAGGAAATATTTCTTACGAATCTTCTTTGAATAATGAAATCAGTTAACGACGTTTCTCTCTCTCTCTCTCTCTCTCTCTCTCTCTCTCTCTCTCTCTCTCTCTCTCTCTCTCTCTCTCTGCAACCCGTCTAGGACCTCCTTTGTCTTCTTCATATTCCAACTGCTTACATCCATCGAACTGACCAAATGATAGATTGGTGATTCATATCCTCACATTTCCCTCTCCATTTTACATTTCCCCTATTCCATACATATTGCCTCCTTCCCCATCTCTCCTTCCTACCCCTGGCCACAACGCCACCTTCACAAGCAGCTCAGCTCACTACACCAACAGCT
This sequence comes from Panulirus ornatus, assembly GCF_036320965.1. Lineage (NCBI taxonomy): Eukaryota > Metazoa > Arthropoda > Malacostraca > Decapoda > Palinuridae > Panulirus > Panulirus ornatus. The sequence goes on from NC_092240.1 coordinate 42,313,757, forward strand.
CGGCCCACCGTACCAACAGCTCGGCCCACCTTACCAACAGCTCGGCACACCGTACCAACAGCTCAGTCCACCACACCAACAGCTCGGCCCACCACGCCAACAGCTCGGCCCACCGTACCAACAGCTCAGCCCACCACACCAACAGCTTGGCCCACCGTACCAACAGCTCAGTCCACCACACCAACAGCTCGGCCCACCACACCAACAGCTCGGCCCACCGTACCAACAGCTCAGCCCACCACACCAACAGCTCGGCCCATCGTACCAACAGCTCAGCCCACCATACCAACAGCTCGGCCCACCGTACCAACAGCTTAGCCCACCACACCAACAGCTCGGCCCATCGTACCAACAGCTCAGTCCACTACACCAACAGCTCGGCACACCACACCAACAGCTCGGCCCACCGTACCATCAGCTCAGCCCACCACACCAACAGCTCGGCCCATCGTACCAACAGCTCAGCCCACCACACCAACAGCTCGGCCCATCGTGCCAACGGCTCTGCCCACCACACCAACAGTTCGGCCCATCATACCAACGGCTCAGCCTACCACACCAATAGCTTGGCCCACCGTACCAACAGCTCAGCCCACCACGGGAATCCCATACACACTAGAGCCGAACTATTTCTAACTAGGAAAAGTTTAGGAGCCCAACTTTCGTAATCTTCATGGAAGCCAGATTTATATTCTGGCATCGTGGATTTATATTCTGGCATCGTGGATTTATATTCTTGTATCGTGGATTTATATTCTGGTTGGCTGGTTGTCTGAACTTAGGCCTGTCGACCGTCTTTATCATTAAGGACATCAACGTCAAACCCTAAAAAATGTGTGACATTATCAGATGATTCTAACACCATGGACACTCAGCATATATTGCGCCGAGCACGAGTACACATGATATCTTGCGGATATGTTTTCCTAAATTGTAGATTTATATTTTAGTATCGTGGAATTATCATATAGTATATGTGACTAATGTTCATCCTATACGGGGAAAGACGAGGGAAGAACGTTGGAGTAAAGAGACAGTGCGAGGATAAGAACGATTGGAGACTGGCGGTTGAAACACATCTATCAGTCTATCAGGCATATATATATATATATATATATATATATATATATATATATATATATATATATATATATATATATATATATATATATATATATATATATATATATATATGTATGTATATATATATATATATATATATATATATATATATATATATATATATATATATATATATATATATTTTTTTTTTTTAAACTATTCACCATTTCCCGCGTTAGCGAGGTAGCGTTAAGAACAGAGGACTGGGCCTTTTTTGGAATATCCTCACCTGGCCCCCTCTGTTCCTTCTTTTGGAAAATTAAAAAAAAAAAACGAGAGGGGAGGATTTCCAGCCCCCCGCTTCCTCCCCTTTTAGTCGCCTTCTACGACACGCAGGGAATACGTGGGAAGTATTCTTAATCCCCTATCCCCAGGGATAATATATATATATATATATATATATATATATATATATATATATATATATATATATATATATATATATATATATATATATATATATATATATATATATATATATATATATATATATATATATATATATATATATATATATATATATATGGATGTTTTGGCTCTGAGTGAAAACGAAGCTAAAGGGTAAAGGTGAAGAGTGGTTTGGGAATGTCTTGGGAGTAAAGTCAGGGGTTAGTGAGAGGACAAGAGCAAGGGAAGGAGTAGCACTACTCCTGAATCAGGAGTTGTGGGAGTATGTGACAGAGTGTAAGAAAGTAAATTCTAGATTGATATGGGTAAAACTGAAAGTTGATGGAGAGAGATGGGTGATTATTGGTGCATATGCACCTGGGCACGAGAAGAAAGATCATGAGAGGCAAGTGTTTTGGGAGCAGCTGAATGAGTGTGTTAGTGGTTTTGATGCACAAGACCGGGTTATAGTGATGGGTGATTTGAATGCAAAGGTGAGTAATGTGGCAGTTGAGGGAATAATTGGTATACATGGAGTGTTCAGTGTTGTAAATGGAAATGGTGAAGAGCTTGTAGATTTATGTACTGAAAAAGGACTGGTGATTGGGAATACCTGGTTTAAAAAGCGAGATATACATAAGTATACGTATGTAAGTAGGAGAGATGGCCAGAGAGCGTTACTGGATTACGTGTTAATTGATAGACGCTCGAAAGAGAGACTTTTGGATGCTAATGTGCTGAGAGGTGCAACTGGAGGGATGTCTGATCATCATCTTGTGGAAGCAAAGGTGAAGATTTGTGGGGGTTTTCAGAAAAGAAGAGAAAATGTTGGGGTGAAGAGAGTGGTGAGAGTAAGTGAGCTTGGGAAGGAGACTTGTGTGAGGAAGTACCAGGAAAGACTTAGTACAGAATGGAAAAAGGTGAGAATAAAGGAGGTAAGGGGAGTGGGGGAGGAATGGGATGTATTTAGGGAAGCAGTGATGGCTTCCGCAAAAGATGCTTGTGGCATGAGAAGCGTGGGAGGTGGGTTGATTAGAAAAGGTAGTGAGTGGTAGGATGAAGAAGTAAGATTATTAGTGAAAGAGAAGAGAGAGGCATTTGAACGATTTTTGCAGGGAAAAAATGCAATTGAGTGGGAGAGGTATAAAAGAAAGAGGCAGGAGGTCAAGAGAAAGGTGCAAGAGGTGAAAAAGAGGGCAAATGAGAGTTGGGGTGAGAGAGTATCATTAAATTTCAGGGAGGATAAAAAGATGTTTTGGAAGGAGGTAAATAAAGTGCGTAAGACAAGGGAGCAAATGGGAACTTTAGTGAAGGGGGCTAATGGGGAGGTGATAACAAGTAGTGGTGATATGAGAAGGAGATGGATGTGTTTGATGATAGAGTGGCAGATGTGGGGTGTCTTGGTCGAGTGGTGTGCAAAGTGAGAGGGTTAGGGAAAATGATTTGGTAAATAGAGAAGAGGTAGTAAAAGCTTTACGAAAATGAAAGCCGGCAAAGCAGCAGGTTTGGATGGCAGTGCAGTGGAATTTATTAAAAAAGGGGGTGACTGTATTGTTGACTGGTTGGTAAGTTTATTTAATGTATGTATGATTCATGGTGAGGTGCCTGAGGATTGGCGGAATGCGTGCATAGTGCCATTGTACAAAGGCAAAGGGGATAAGAGTGAGTGCTCAAATTACAGAGGTATAAGTTTGTTGAGTATTCCTGGTAAATTATATGGGAGGGTATTGATTGAGAGGGTGAAGGCATGTACTGAGCATCAGATTGGGGAAGAGCAGTGTGGTTTCAGAAGTGGTAGAGGATGTGTGGATCAGGTGTTTGCTTTGAAGAATGTATGTGAGAAATACTTCGAAAAGCAAATGGATTTTTATGTAGCATTTATGGATCTGGAGAAGACGTATGATAGAGTTGATAGAGATGCTCTGTGGAAGGTATTAAGAATATACGGTGTGGGAGGCAAGTTGTTAGAAGCAGTGAAAAGTTTTTATCGAGGATGTCAAGCATGTGTACGTGTAGGAAGAGAGGAAAGTGATTGGTTCTCAGTGAGTGTAGGTTTGCGGCAAGGGTGTGTGATGTCTCCATGGTTGTTTAATTTGTTTATGGATGGGGTTGTTAGGGAGGTGAATGCAAGAGTTTTGGAAAGAGGGGCAAGTATGAAGTCTGTTGGGGATGAGAGAGCTTGGGAAGTGAGTCAGTTGTTGTTCGCTGATGATACAGCGCTGGTGGCTGATTCATGTGAGAAACTGCAGAAGCTGGAGACTGAGTTTGGTAAAGTGTGTGAAAGAAGAAAGTTAAGAGTAAATGTGAATAAGAGCAAGGTTATTAGGTACAGTAGGGTTGAGGGTCAAGTCAATTGGGAGGTAAGTTTGAATGGAGAAAAACTGGAGGAAGTAAAGTGTTTTAGATATCTGAAAGTGAATCTGGCAGCGGATGGAACCATGGGAGCGGAAGTGGATCATAGGGTGGGGGAGGGGGCGAAAATCCTGGGAGCCTTGAAGAATGTGTGGAAGTCGAGAACATTATCTCGGAAAGCAAAAATGGGTATGTTTGAAGGAATAGTGGTTCCAACAATGTTGTATGGTTGCGAGGCGTGGGCTATGGATAGAGTTGTGCGCAGGAGGATGGATGTGCTGGAAATGAGATGTTTGAGGACAATGTGTGGTGTGAGGTGGTTTGATCGAGTAAGTAACGTAAGGGTAAGAGAGATGTGTGGAAATAAAAAGAGCGTGGTTGAGAGAGCAGAAGAGGGTGTTTTGAAATGGTTTGGGCACATGGAGAGAATGAGTGAGGAAAGATTGACCAAGAGGATATATGTGTCGGAGGTGGAGGGAACGAGGAGAAGTGGGAGATGGAGTGGAAAGATGGAGTGAAAAAGATTTTGTGTGATCGGGGCCTGAACATGCAGGAGGGCGAAAGGAGGGCAAGGAATAGAGTGAACTGGATCGATGTGGTATACCGGGGTTGACGTGCTGTCAGTGGATTGAATCAGGGCATGTGAAGCGTCTGGGGTAAACCATGGAAAGCTGTGTAGGTATGTATATTTGCGTGTGTGGACGTATGTATATACATGTGTATGGGGGTGGGTTGGGCCATTTCTTTCGTCTGTTTCCTTGCGCTACCTCGCATACGCGGGAGACAGCGGCAAAAAAGATATATATATATATATATATATATATATATATATATATATATATATATATATATATATATATATATATATATATACATATATGTAATATCCTTGGGGATAGGTTAGAGAGAACACTTCCCACGTATTCCCTGCGTGTCATATAAGGCGACTAAAAGGGGAGGGAGCGGGGGCTAGAAATTTCCCCTCACGTCTTTTTTTCTTCAATTTTCCAAAAGAAGGAACAGAGAAGGGGGCCAGGTGAGAATATTCCCTCAAAGGCCCACTCCTGTTCTTAACGCTACCTCGATAACGCGGGAAATGGCGAATAGTTTGAAAGAAAGATATATATATATATATATATATATATATATATATATATATATATATATATATATATATATATATATATATATTTTCTTTTTTTTTTTTCTTTTAAGCTATTCGCCATTTTCCGTGTTAGGAAGGTAGCGTTAAGAACAGAGGACTGGGCCTCTAAGGGAATATATATATATATATATATATATATATATATATATATATATATATATATATATATATATATATATATATATATATATATATATATATATATATATATATATATATATATATATATATATGATAAACAAAATGGCCACATCTGTTCACACCAAGTCTCTAGCTGTCATGTGTAGTGCACATAAACCACAGCTCCCTATCCAAATCCAGACCCACAGACCTTTCCATGGTTTAACTTAGACGCTTCACATGCCCTGGTTCAGTTTATTTTAATCTATTCGTTGCACTCCTCTCGCCCTGCAGTATGTTCAAGCCCCGATCGTTTAAAATCTTTTTCACTCCATCCTTCCACCTCCAATTTGGTCTCCCTTGTCTCCTTGTTCTCTGCACGTTTAACACATATACCTCACCCTGTGACTCACTTCCGCCTCCATCGTTTCATTTGCTGCTAATTCCACTCCCAGATATCTAAAACACTCCACTTCCTCCAGTTTTTTCCCTACTCAAACTCACATCCCAATTAACTTGTCCCTCAATCCTACTGAACCTAATAACCTTGCTCTTATTCACATTTACTCTCAACTTTCTCCTTGCACACACTTTTCCAAACTCAGTCACCAACTTCTGCAGTTTTTCACTTGAATCAGCCATCAGAGCTGTATCATCGGTGAACAACAGCTGACTCACTTCCCAGGCAACTCATTAAAGAAAATATCTTAATCTTGGGAAGATGGCAATAAGGACCACACATCATCAACTCATCTAAACCAGATTTTTGGATGATTACTGAATGAAGTTAGAATTTCAGTCTCAAAGTATTCCATAAATGAATGACTGAAAATAGGATTGAGAGTGTTTCTCATGGCAAGATCAAATTTTTGTCTATAAAGATTATCATCATCGTCTTGCAAAACGCCATCGGAATTACAAACCCTTACTAAGTCAATGAGAATCTTTATGGGAATGGGCAAGGCTAGACTGAGAACAGGCCAACCCCCTCCACACAACCCCCCTTAACCAAATGCCCCCCCACCCCCCACCATTTCCCTTTAACGGTCAGGCCAGTGTGTCGTCTAGAATGGCACAAGAGAGACGAAATTTTTGTGATGGTGTTCGGATTTAAAACTTATGAATTGTTTGTACCTGATGAGGCCGACTGTTTCCGTGAAACATGTCGTGCCACATATATAGAAAAATTACAAGTTAGATTTATTACATGTTAAAATTATCTGAACTACTGAATTGCGATTTCACCTTCACAACTATCATCACTGACTAATGTGATCTATATATATATATATATATATATATATATATATATATATATATAATATATATATATATATATATATATATATATATATATATATATATATATATATATATATATATGTGTGTGTGTGTGTGTGTGTGATTAGACAAAAAGATAGATTGATACATAAAGGTATTGAGAGAGATGAATATGACTGTCAGTACAATAGTATTGGTTTACGTGATTTATAAGTGTTGAAAATCCTTAGAAATGAATCACACTTTCAATTCAGACGGGAAAGTTAGGAGGTAGAGCAGTGGTGTTACTTTGTGTGTCAGAGAGCTGCCAACAGATGGCTCTGTTCGCGGAAGAGGTCTACATTCCCTGTCCGCTCCCAAGGTATCAAAGTTTCACATTTAAAGGGGATGGGCTAGTAAGCCACTTCCCTGTTCTACATAAATGTACTTAATGCACCTACAGTTCTGTGATACGATCACTTAACTGTGAGCAGTAGTAATACAACAATATCATATTTTTCTTAGTGATATCTTAGTTCCCATAAATCCCTTTTCATTATTGGTTTACAGAAGTTATCCATATCTTTGTGACTACTACAACGAGGTCAAGGAGAAGGAGGCTCAGCACTGAGTATAATGGTAAAGTCAACCTCCAGTAACAGTCTCAGACACGAGGTTGAAAGTGAGGAAATAAATATATGAAATATATCGAAATAAATAGAGGGACATTTAAAAGGCGTCGGGTGACAAAAGAATATATAAGATATATATTTCAAACAGAGAAATTTCGAACTACTATCAAAGACCTTTCTACAGAATAATCCTGTACTATAAGTATATATATTGATAAAAATGACAGTTAAGAGCGTTATCAACTAAATTCCTTTCTTGTCCACAGGGAAATGAAACATGATAAGTTCCCAAGTGCACTTTCGTATAATGATCACATTATCAGGGAATATACAAGAAAGAAATACAAGTCATTTCATATAAAACGAAGAGACGTAGCTAGGACGTTTTTTTTTTCTTGTACCTTCACTGATGTGATTGTTACACGAAAGTGCACTTGGGAACTTATCGTGTTTCATTTCCCAGTGGATAAGAAAGGAATATATATATATATATATATATATATATATATATATATATATATATATATATATATATATTTTGTTTCATGCTATTCGCCATTTCCCGCACTAGCGAGGTAGCGTTAAGAACAGAGAACTGGGCCTTTTAGGGAATATCCTCACCTGGCCCCCTTCTCTGTTCCCTCTTTTGGAAAAAAAAAAAAAAATGAGAGGGGAGGATTTCCAGCCCCACGATCCCTTCCCTTTTAGTCGCTTTCTACGACACGCAGGGAATACGTGGATAGTATTCTTTCTCCCCTATCCCCAGGGATAGTATATATATATGTATATGTAATATATATATATATATATATATATATATATATATATATATATATATATATATATATATATATATATATATATATATATATATATATATATATATATATTACTTATTCTTTTATTCATTTGTTATACTTGATCGCCGTTTCCCGCGTCAGCGAGGAAGGGCGAAGAAACAGACAAGAAACGACTCATCCACTCATACATTATATCTAAACATTACACTTAATCGCTGTTTCCCGCGTCAGCGAAATAGCGCAAGAAAACAGACGAAGAATGGCCTAACCACTCATATATACATTATTTATATTTATATTTATTTTGCTTTGTCGCTGTCTCCCGCGTTTGCGAGGTAGCGCAAGGAAACAGACGAAAGAAATGGCCCAACCCACCCCCATACACAAATGTATACACACACACGTCCACAAGTCAACGCCGGTATACCACATCGATCCAATTCAGTCTATTCCTTGCCCTCCTTTCACTCTCCTGCATGTTCAGGCCTCGATCACTCAAAATCGTTTTCACTCCATCTTTCCACCTCCAATTTGGTCTCCCACTTCTCCTCGTTCCCTCCACCTCCGACACATATATCCTCTTGGTCAATCTTTCCTCACTCATTCTCTCCATGTGCCCAAACCATTTCAAAACACCCTCTTCTGCTCTCTCAACCACGCTCTTTTTATTTCCACACATCTCTCTTACCCTTACATTACTTACTCGATCAAACCACCTCACACCACACATTGTCCTCAAACATCTCATTTCCAGCACATCCACCCTCCTGCGCACAACTCTATCCATAGCCCACGCCTCGCAACCATACAACATTGTTGGAACCACTATTCCTTCAAACATACCCATTTTGCTTTCCGAGATAATGTTCGACTTCCACACATTCTTCAAGGCTCCCAGGATTTTCGCCCCCTCCCCCACCATATGATTCACTTCCGCTTCCATGGTTCCATCCGATGCCAGATCCACTCCCAGATATCTAAAACACTTTACTTCCTCCAGTTTTTCTCCATTCAAACTTACCTCCCAATTGACTTGACCCTCAACCCTACTGTACCTAATAACCTTGCTCTTATTCACATTTGCTCTTAACTTTCTTCTTTCACACACTTTACCAAAGTCAGTCACAAGCTTCTGCAGTTTCTCACACGAATCAGCCACCAGCGCTGCATCATCAACGAACAACAGCCGACTCACTTCCCAAGCTCTCTCATCCACAACAGACTTCATACTTGCCCCGCTTTCCAGAACTCTTGCATTCACCTCCCTAACAACCCCATCCATAAACAAATTAAACAACCATGGAGACATCACACACCCCTGCCGCAAACCTACATTCACTGAGAACCAATCACTTTCCTCTCTTCCTACACGTACACATGCCTTACATCCTCGATAAAAACTTTTCACTGCTTCTAACAACTTGCCTCCCACACCATATATTCTTAATACCTTCCACAGAGCATCTCTATCAGCTCTATCATATGCCTTCTCCAGATCCATAAATGCTACATACAAATCCATTTGCTTTTCTGAGTATTTCTCACATACATTCTTCAAAGCAAACACCTGATCCACACATCCTCTACCACTTCTGAAACCACACTGCTCTTCCCCAATCTGATGCTCTGTACATGCCTTCACCCTCTCGATCAATACCCTCCCATATAATTTACCAGTAATACTCAACAAACTTATACCTCTGTAATTTGAGCACTCACTCTTATCCCCTTTGCCTTTGTACAATGGCACTATGCACGCATTCCGCCAATCCTCAGGCACCTCACCATGAGTCACACATACATTAAATAACCTTACCAACCAGTCAACAATACAGTCACCCCCTTTTTTAATAAATTCCACTGCAATACCATCCAAACCTGCTGCCTTGCCGGCTTTCATCTTCCGCAAAGCTTTTATAAAAAAGTTGAAGGCCTTGAGTTGTTCTGAGATTTAAAATAAATGTGTTTTGGCATCATGTTCTGTTCCTTGCTTTCTCTATACATTGTGAATGAAACAGCTAGATATCATTATGCTGTTTGTGCAAGATTTTGATAATTGTACTGCTACATAAAAAGTTTAGACTGTATAAATTTTTGGTCTGTCAAGGCTTTATTATGGCGGATGACCAACTACCAACCCTCATGTATCCAAGATATGGCAGTACTTTGTGTAATGAAGACAATTGAGAAACATCATAAGCCAATATTCCTGTTTCATGATGATAGAAGTGGACAAGGCAGTATGATACAGTCGTTAAATTGATGAAAACTACTATTGACGTTTGTGTAAATAAATTATACATTTCCCTTTTCCATTGCCAGAGGTTGAACCATTATGTGACATTCATTTTTCATTTCATTTCAAGCTAGAAGTTTCAGTTTTCTAAATTATATATATATATATATATATATATATATATATATATATATATATATATATATATATATATATATATATATATTTCTTTTTTTTGCTTTGTCGCTGTCTCCCGCGTTTGCGAGGTATCGCAAGGAAACAGACGAAAGAAATGGCCCAACCCACACCCATACATATGTATATACATATGTCCACACACGCAAATATACATACCTACACAGCTTTCCATGGTTTACCCCAGACGCTTCACATGCCTTGATTCAATCCACTGACAGCACGTCAACCCCGGGATACCATATCGCTCCAATTCACTCTATTCCTTGCCCTCCTTTCACCCTCCTGCATGTTCAGGCCCCGATCACACAAAATCTTTTTCACTCCATCTTTCCACCTCCAATTTGGTCTCCCACTTCTCCTCGTTCCCTCCACCTCCGACACATATATCCTCTTGGTCAATCTTTCCTCACTCATTCTCTCCATGTGCCCAAACCATTTCAAAACACCCTCTTCTGCTCTCTCAACCACGCTCTTTTTATTTCCACACATCTCTCTTACCCTTACGTTACTTACGCGATCAAACCACCTCACATCACACATTGTCCTCAAACATCTCATTTCCAGCACATCCATCCTCCTGCGCACAACTCTATCTATAGCCCACGCCTCGCAACCATACAACATTGTTGGAACCACTATTCCTTCAAACATACCCATTTTTGCTTTCCGAGATAATGTTCTCGACTTCCACACATTCTTCAAGGCTCCCAGAATTTTCGCCCCCTCCCCCACCCTATGATCCACTTCCGCTTCCATGGTTCCATCCGCTGCCAGATCCACTCCCAGCTATCTAAAACACTTCACTTCCTCCAGTTTTTCTCCATTCAAACTCACCTCCCAATTGACTTGACCCTCAACCCTACTGTACCTAATAACCTTGCAAATAAGAGTTGGGGTGAGAGAGTATCATTAAATTTTAGGGAGAATAAAAAGATGTTCTGGAAGGAGGTAAATAAAGTGCGTAAGACAAGGGAGCAAATGGGAACTTCAGTGAAGGGCGCAAATGGGGAGGTGATAACAAGTAGTGGTGATGTGAGAAGGAGATGGAGTGAGTATTTTGAAGGTTTGTTGAATGTGTTTGATGATAGAGTGGCAGATATAGGGTGTTTTGGTCGAGGTGGTGTGCAAAGTGAGAGGGTTAGGGAAAATGGTTTGGTAAACAGAGAAGAGGTAGTAAAAGCTTTGCGGAAGATGAAAGCCGGCAAGGCAGCAGGTTTGGATGGTATTGCAGTGGAATTTATTAAAAAAGGGGGTGACTGTATTGTTGACTGGTTGGTAAGGTTATTTAATGTATGTGTGACTCATGGTGAGGTGCCTGAGGATTGGCGGAATGCGTGCATAGTGCCATTGTACAAAGGCAAAGGGGATAAGAGTGAGTGCTCAAATTACAGAGGTATAAGTTTTTTGAGTATTCCTGGTAAATTATATGGGAGGATATTGATTGAGAGGGTGAAGGCATGTACAGAGCATCAGATTGGTGAAGAGCAGTGTGGTTTCAGAAGTGGTAGAGGATGTGTGGATCAGGTGTTTGCACTGAAGAATGTATGTGAGAAATACTTAGAAAAGCAAATGGATTTGTATGTAGCATTTATGGATCTGGAGAAGGCATATGATAGAGTTGATAGAGATGCTCTGTGGAAGGTATTAAGAATATATGGTGTGGGAGGCAAGTTGTTAGAAGCAGTGAAAAGTTTTTATCGAGGATGTAAGGCATGTGTACGTGTAGGAAGAGAGGAAAGTGATTGGTTCTCAGTGAATGTAGGTTTGCGGCAGGGGTGTGTGATGTCTCCATGGTTGTTTAATTTGTTTATGGATGGGGTTGTTAGGGAGGTGAATGCAAGAGTTTTGGAAAGAGGGGCAAGTATGAAGTCTGTTGGGGATGAGAGAGCTTGGGAAGTGAGTCAGTTGTTGTTCGCTGATGATACAGCGCTGGTGGCTGATTCATGTGAGAAACTGCAGAAGCTGGTGACTGAGTTTGGTAAAGTGTGTGAGAGAAGAAAGTTAAGAGCAAATATATAATATATATATATATATATATATATATATATATATATATATATATATATATATATATATATATATATATATATATATATATATATATATATATATATATATATATATATATATATATGAATGGAGAAAAACTGGAGGAAGTAAAGTGTTTTAGATATCCGGGAGTGGATCTGGCAGCGGATGGAACCATGGAAGCGGAAGTGAATCATAGGGTGGGGGGGGGGGGCGAAAATCCTGGGAGCCTTGAAGAATGTGTGGAAGTCGAGAACATTATCTCCGAAAGCAAAAATGGCTATGTTTGAAGGAATAGTGGCTCCAACAATGTTGTCTGGTTGCGAGGCGTGGACTATGGATAGAGTTGTGCGCAAGAAATGAGATGTTTGAGGACAATGTGTGGTGTGAGGTGGTTTGATCGAGTAAGTAATGTAAGGGTAAGAGAGATGTGTGGAAATAAAAAGAGCGTGGTTGAGAGAGCAGAAGAGGGTGTTTTGAAATGGTTTGGGCACATGGAGAGAATGAGTGAGGAAAGATTGACCAAGAGGATATATGTGTCGGAGGTGGAGGGAACGAGGAGAAGTGGGAGACCAAATTGGAGGTGGAAAGATGGAGTGAAAAAGATTTTGAGTGATCGGTGCCTGAACATGCAGGAGGGTGAACGGCGTGCAAGGAATAGAGTGAATTGGATCGATGTGGTATACCGGGGTTGACGTGCTGTCAGTGGATTGAATCAGGGCATGTGAAGCGTCTGGGGTAAACCATGGAAAGTTGTGTGGGGCCTGGATATGGAAAGTGAGCTGTGGTTTCGAGCATTATTGCGTGACAGCTGGAGACTGAGTGTGAACGAATGGGGCCTTTGTTGTCTTTTCCTAGTGCTACCTCGCACACATGAGGGGGGAGAGGGATGGTATTCCATGTGTGGCGAGGTGGCGATGGGAATGAATAAAAGGCAGGCAGTGTGAATTGTGTGCATGGGTATATATGTATGTGTCTGTGTGTGTATATATATCTGTACGTTGAGATGTATAGGTATGTATATTTGCGTGTGTGGGCGTGTGTGTGTGTACATTGTGTATGAGGGTGGGTTGTGCCATTTCTTTCGTCTGTTTCCTTGCGCTACCTCGCAAACGCGGGAGACAGCGACAAAGCAAAATGAAATAAATAAATATATATATATATATATATATATATATATATATATATATATATATATATATATATATATATATATATATATATATATATATATATAAATATATATATATATATATATATATATATATATATATATATATATATATATATATATATATATATATATATATATATATATATATATATATATATATATAAATATATATATCAATATATATATATACATATATATATATATATATATATATATATATATATATATATATATATATATATATATATATATATATATATATATATATATATATATATATATATGTGAAAAAAGGAGATATAGGTAGTATGTTTAAGGAAAGGAACCTGGATGTTTTGGCTCTGAGTGAAACGAAGCTCAAGGGTAAAGGGGAAGAGTGGTTTGGGAATGTCTGGGGAGTAAAGTCAGTGGTTAGTGAGAGGACAAGAGCAAGGGAAGGAGTAGCAATACTCCTGAAACAGGAGTTGTGGGAGTATGTGATAGAGTGTAAGAAAGTAAATTCTCGACTAATATGGGTAAAACTGAAAGTTGATGGAGAGAGATGGGTGATTATTGGTGCATATGCACCTGGGCATGAGAAGAAAGATCAGGAGAGGCAAGTGTTTTGGGAGCAGCTGAAGGAGTGTGTTAGTGGTTTTGATGCACGAGACCGGGTCATAGTGATGGGTGATTTGAATGCAAAGGTGAGTAATGTGGCAGTTGAAGGAATAATTGGTATGCATGGGGTGTTCAGTGTTGTAAATGGAAATGGTGAAGAGCTTGTAGATTTATGTGCTGAAAAAGGACTGATGATTGGGAATACCTGGTTTAAAAAGCGAGATATACATAAGTATACTTATGTAAGTAGGAGAGATGGCCAGAGAGCGTTATTGGATTACGTGTTAATTGACAGGCGTGCGAAAGAGAGACTTTTGGATGTTAATATGCTGAGAGGTGCAATTGGAGGGATGTCTGATCATTATCTTGTGGAGGCTAAGGTGAAGATTTGTATGGGTTTTCAGAAAAGAAGAGTGAATGTTGGGGTGAAGAGGGTGGTGAGAGTAAGTGAGCTTGAGAAGGAGACCTGTGCGAGGAAGTACCAGGAGAGACTGAGTACAGAATGGAAAAAGGTGAGAACAATGGAAGTAAGGGGAGTGGGGGAGGAATGGGATGTATTTAGGGAATCAGTGTTGGATTGCGCAAAAGATGCTTGTGGCATGAGAAGAGTGGGAGGTGGGTTGATTAGAAAGGGTAGTGAGTGGTGGGATGAAGAAGTAAGAGTAGTAGTGAAAGAGAAGAGAGAGGCATTTGGACGATTTTTGCAGGGAAAAAATGCAATTGAGTGGGAGATGTATAAAAGAAAGAGACAGGAGGTCAAGAGAAAGGTGCAAAAAAAAAAGGGCAAATGAGAGTTCGGGTGAGAGAGTATCATTAAATTTTAGGGAGATTTAAAAGATGTTCTGGAAGGAGGTAAATAAAGTGCGTAAGACAAGGGAGCAAATGGGAACTTCAGTGAAGGGCGCAAATGAGGAGGTGATAACAAGTAGTGGTGATGTGAGAAGGAGATGGAGTGAGTATTTCGAATGTTTGTTGAATGTGTTTGATGATAGAGTGGCAGATATAGGGTGTTTTGGTCGAGGTGGTGTGCAAAGTGAGAGGGTTAGGGAAAATGATTTGGTAAACAGAGAAGAGGTAGTGAAAGCTTTGCGGAAGATGAAAGCCGGCAAGGCAGCAGGTTTGGATGGTATTGCAGTGGAATTTATTAAAAAAGGGGGTGACTGTATTGTTGACTGGTTGGTAAGGTTATTTAATGTATGTATGACTCATGGTGAAGTGCCTGAGGATTGGCGGAATGCGTGCATAGTGCCATTGTACAAAGGCAAAGGGGATAAGAGTGAGTGCTCAAATTACAGAGGTATAAGTTTGTTGAGTATTCCTGGTAAATTATATGGGAGGGTATTGATTGAGAGGGTGAAGGCATGTACAGAGCATCAGATTGGGGAAGAGCAGTGTGGTTTCAGAAGTGGTAGAGGATGTGTGGATCAGGTGTTTGCTTTGAAGAATGTATTTGAGAAATACTTAGAAAAGCAAATGGATTTGTATGTAGCATTTATGGATCTGGAGAAGGCATATGATAGAGTTGATAGAGATGCTCTGTGGAAGGTATTAAGAATATATGGTGTGGGAGGCAAGTTGTTAGAAGCAGTGAAAAGTTTTTATCGAGGATGTAAGACATGTGTACGTGTAGGAAGAGAGGAAAGTGATTGGTTCTCAGTGAATGTAGGTTTGCGGCAGGGGTGTGTGATGTCTCCATGGTTGTTTAATTTGTTTATGGATGGGGTTGTTAGGGAGGTAAATGCAAGAGTTTTGGAAAGAGAGCAAGTATGAAGTCTGTTGGGGATGAGAGAGCTTGGGAAGTGAGTCAGTTGTTGTTCGCTGACGACACAGCGCTGGTGGCTGATTCATGTGTGAAACTGCAGAAGCTGGTGACTGAGTTTGGTAAAGTGTGTGGAAGAAGAAAGTTAAGAGTAAATGTGAATAAGAGCAAGGTTATTAGGTACAGTAGGGTTGAGGGTCAAGTCAATTGGGAGGTGAGTTTGAATGGAGAAAAACTGGAGGAAGTGAAGTGTTTTAGATATCTGGGAGTGGATCTGGCAGCGGATGGAACCATGGAAGCGGAAGTGGATCATAGGGTGGGGGAGGGGGCGAAAATTCTGGGGGCCTTGAAGAATGTGTGGAAGTCGAGAACATTATCTCGGAAAGCAAAAATGGGTATGTTTGAAGGAATAGTGGTTCCAACAATGTTGTATGGTTGCGAGGCGTGGGCTATGGATAGAGTTGTGCGCAGGAGAATGGATGTACTGGAAATGAGATGTTTGAGGACAATGTGTGGTGTGAGGTGGTTTGATCGAGTGAGTAACGTAAGGGTAAGAGAGATGTGTGGAAATAAAAAGAGCGTGGTTGAGAGAGCAGAAGAGGGTGTTTTGAAGTGGTTTGGGCACATGGAGAGAATGAGTGAGGAAAGATTGACCAAGAGGATATATGTGTCGGAGGTGGAGGGAACAAGGAGAAGAGGGAGACCAAATTGGAGGTGGAAAGATGGAGTGAAAAAGATTTTGTGTGATCGGGGCCTGAACATGCAGGAGGGTGAAAGGCGGGCAAGGAACAGAGTGAATTGGAGCGATGTGGTATACCGGTTCTGACGTGATGTCAGTGGATTGAATCAAGGCATGTGAAGCGTCTGGGGTAAACCATGGAAAGCTGTGTAGGTATGTATATTTGCGTGTGTGGACGTATGTATATACATGTGTATGGGGGGGGGGTTGGGCCATTTCTTTCGTCTGTTTCCTTGCGCTACCTCGCAAACGCGGGAGACAGCGACAAAGTATAAAAAAAAAAGAAAAATATATATATATATATATATATATATATATATATATATATATATATATATATATATATATATTTTTTTTTTTTTTTTTTTCGAAATGTATAGGTATGTATATGTGCGTGTGTGGAAGTGTATTCATATACATTTATGGTGTATGTGGGAGGGTTGGGCCATTCTTTCGTCTGTTTCCTTGCGTTACCTCGCTAACGCGGGAGACAGCGACAAAGTATAATAAACAAATGAAGAAAAAAAAAAATATATATATATATATATATATATATATATATATATATTTTTTTTTTTTTTTTTTTTATAATTTGTCGCTGTCTCCCGCGTTTGCGAGGTAGCGCAAGGAAACAGACGAAAGAAATGGCCCAACCCCCCCCCCCCATACACATGTACATACACACGTCCACACACGCAAATATACATACCTACACAGCTTTCCATGGTTTACCCCAGACGCTTCACATGCCTTGATTCACTCCACTGACAGCACGTCAACCCCTGTATACCACATCGCTCCAATTCACTCTATTCCTTGCCCTCCTTACACCCTCCTGCATGTTCAGGCCCCGATCACACAAAATCTTTTTCACTCCATCTTTCCACCTCCAATTTGGTCTCCCTCTTCTCGTTCCCTCCACCTCCGACACATATATCCTCTTGGTCAATCTTTCCTCACTCATTCTCTCCATGTGCCCAAACCATTTCAAAATACCCTCTTCTGCTCTCTCAACCACGCTCTTTTTATTTCCACACATCTCTCTTACCCTTACGTTACTCACTCGATCAAACCACCTCACACCACACATTGTCCTCAAACATCTCATTTCCAGCACATCCATCCTCCTGCGCACAACTCTATCCATAGCCCACGCCTCGCAACCATACAACATTGTTGGAACCACTATTCCTTCAAACATACCCATTTTTGCTTTCCGAAATAATGTTCTCGACTTCCACACATTTTTCAAGGCTCCCAAAATTTTCGCCCCCTCCCCCACCCTATGATCCACTTCCGCTTCCATGGTTCCATCCGCTGACAGATCCACTCCCAGATATCTAAAACACTTCACTTCCTCCAGTTTTTCTCCATTCAAACTCACCTCCCAATTGACTTGACCCTCAACCCTACTGTACCTAATAACCTTGCTCTTATTCACATTTACTCTTAACTTTCTTCTTCCACACACTTTACCAAACTCAGTCACCAGCTTCTGCAGTTTCACACATGAATCAGCCACCAGCGCTGTGTCGTCAGCGAACAACAACTGACTCACTTCCCAAGCTCTCTCATCCCCAACAGACTTCATACTTGCCCCTCTTTCCAGGACTCTTGCATTTACCTCCCTAACAACCCCATCCATAAACAAATTAAACAACCTTGGAGACATCACACACCCCTGCCGCAAACCTACATTCACTAAGAACCAATCACTTTCCTCTCTTCCTACACGTACACATATATATATATATATATATACATATATATATACATACATATATATATATATATATACATACATATATATAAATATATATATATATATATATATATATATATATATATATATATATATATATATATATATATATATATATATATATATATATATATATATATATACATATATATATATATATATACATACATATATATATATATATATATATATATATATATATATATATATATATATATATATATATATATATATATATATACATATATATATACATTATCATTATCATACTTTGTTGCTGTCTCCCGCGTTTGCGAGGTAGTGCAAGGACACAGACGAGAAAATGGCCCAACCCACCCACATACATATGTATATACATACACGTCCACACACGCACATATACATACCTATACATTTCAACATATACATATATATACACAAACAGACGTACATATATACACATGTACATAATTCATACTGTCTGTCCTTCTTCATTCCCATCGTCACCCCGCCACACATGAAATGACAACCCCTACCCCCGCATGTGCGCGAGGTAGCGCTAGGAAATGACAACAAAGGCCACACTCGTTCACACTCAGTCTCTAGCTGCTATGTATGATGCACCGAAATCACAACTCTCTTTCCACATCCAGGCCCCACAAAACTTCCCAAGGTTTACCCCAGACGCTTCATATGCCCTGGTTCAATCCATTGACAGCACGTCGACGCCGGTTTACCACATCGTTCCAATTCACTTTATTCCTTGCACACCTTTCACCCTCCTGCATGTTTAGGCCCCGATCACCCAAAACCTTTTTCACTCCATCCTTCAATCTCCAATTTGGTCTCCTACTTCTCATTCCCTCCACATCTGACATATAATCCTCTTGTCAATCTTTTCTCACTCATTCTCTCCATAGAACCAAACCATTTCAAAACACCCTCTTCTGCTCTCTCTACCACACTCTTTTTATTACCACACATCTCTCTATCTTTCCATTACTTACCCGATCAAACCACCTCACACCACATATCGTCCTCAAATATCTCATTTCCAACAAATCCACCCTCCGCCGCACAAATCTATCTATAGCCCATGCTTCGCAACCATATAACATCGTTGGAACCACTATTCCTTCAAACATGCCCATTTTTGCTTTCCAAGATAACGTTCTCGCCTTTCACACATTTTTCAACGCTCCCAGAACCTTCGCCTCTTCCCCCACCCTGTGACTCACTTCCGCTTTCATGGTTCCATCCGCTGCCAAATCCACTCCCGGATATCTAAAACACTTCACTTCCTCCAATTTTTCTCCATTCAAACTCATCTCTCAGCTTAATTCTTTCACACACTTTACCAAACTCAGTCACCAGCTTCTGCAGTTTCTCACCCGAATCAGCCTCCAGGGCTGTATCATCAGCGAACAACAACTGACTCACCTCCCAGACTGCATAGTTGCCCCTCTTCAAAACTCTTGCATTCACCTCCCTAATAATCCCGACCATAAATAAATTAAACAACCATGGAGACATAACGCACCCCTGCCGCAAACTGACATTTACTGAGAACCAATCACTTTCCTCTTTACCTACTCGTGCACATGCCTTACATCCTCGACAAAAACTTTTCACTGCTTTTAACAACTTGCCTCCCACACCATATATTTCTAATACATTCCACAGAGCATCTCTATCAACTCTATCATATGCTTTTTCCAGATCCATAAATGATACATACAAATACATTTGCTTTTCTAAGTATTTCTCACATACATTCTTCAGCGCAAACACCTGATACACACATCCTCTACCACTTCTGAAACCACACTGTTCTTCCCCAATCTGATGCTCTGTACATGCCTTCACCTTCTCAACCAATACCCTCCCATATAATTCCCCAAGAATACTCAACAAACTTATACCTCTGTAATTTCAGCACTCACCTTTATCCCCTTTGCCTTTGTAAAGTGGCACTATGCATGCATTCCGCCAATCCTCAGGCACCTCACCATGAGTCATACATACATTAAATATCCTTACCAACCAGTCAACAACATAGTCACCCCCTTTTTTAATAAATAAATATAAATAAATAAATAAATAAATAAATAAATAAATAAATAAATAAATAAATATATATATATATATATATATATATATATATATATATATATATATATATATATATATATATATATATATATATATATATATATATATATATATATATATATATATATATATATTATTTTTTCTTTTCTTTTCATTCTCATTTTTATTCTTTTCGTTGACTTTTGATGTTCCATCCCAGTGCTTTTGTGCAATACCATCTGGCGAGAGAAGGTCACACCATTGCTACGTGTAACAAGCTCTGTGTTTTCTACTCTCCACTTGTCTCTGTGTGGGTCTATCTGCCTTTTTTCCTCATGTTCTCGTGCGTCGGTTCTGTACACATTTCATAATGAACTACATTATCAAATGACTTTTGACAGAGGAGGCAATTCAAATGCTGTTTATACATCTTAACGTTCATCCGATTTCTTTCAAAAGTTATATAGTCACTGGAGAGTTGACGCCAGTATTTGTTCGTGCGTCTGTCATCAACACTGAAGACGGTTTCGGAGACCAGACTCGATTGATCTTTCTCTCCTGATCCGTTGTGAGTTATATAGGATATCTGCAACTGCTGTTTCAGGTGTGTGTGCCGATTTCTTCCATTGAATTTATGATATAACAATTTTCTATTTTTTCTTCAAGGCGGAAAGACTGACCTGTGTATGCTGTTTCAGTGTCACTGAAAAACATTCTTTGTGCCACTGATGTTGATGAATATTTGACACAGTGTGAATCATCAAACCTCTCCTTCCATTACACGCCGACCTGTTGCCATTGTTATTACCTATTTGTTAAAACACTTTTGTTCATATGGGAATGGAGCTTTGTTATAACCCTTTGTTCACATGGGGAGGAAACTTTGTTACAACCTATTTGGTCATATGGGAAGGGGACTTTATTACAATTCATTTGTTCATATGGGGAGGGAGCTTTATTATAACCAATTTGCTTGTAGATGGAGGGAACTTTGTTGTACGGAGAGGGAGGCTTTGTTAAAGCCATTTTCCTCATATGGGAGGAGAGGGAGGGGTGTTCCTGGGGAACAACGCCCCATACCTCACCTTATCTATATGCTTTTATCACATGTTTTTAGTGTTCTCATGACTGATCGTATTCCACGAGTCTTCATCACCATTACTTAGGAAATACTTCATTGATGTGTTGTTTGTAGCTGGGTTCCTTACTTTATATGTTAGTTAAAATGGCATGAACAATTGAATGCCCTAATCAAAGTCATCTCATCTTTTTTATTATCATGTATTATACTTTGTCGCTGTCTCCGCGTTAGAGAGGTGGCACAAGGAAACAGAAGAAAGAATGTCCCAGCCCACCCACATATACATGTATATACATACACTCTCAGACACGCACATATGCATACCTATACATCTCAACGTATACATATATATATATATATATATATATATATATATATATATATATATATATATATAATATATATATATATATATATATGATTCACTTCTGCTTCCATGGTTCCATCCGCTGCCAAATCCACTCCCAGATATCTAAAACACTTCACTTCCTCCAGTTTTTCTACAGTCGAACTTACCTCCCAATTGACTTGTCCCTCAACCCTACTTTACCTAATAACCTTTTTCTTATTCACATTTACTCTCAGCTTTCTTCTTTCACACATATTACCAAACTCAGCCACCAGCTTCTGCAGTTTCTCACCCGAATCAGCCTTCAGCGATGCATCATCAGTGAACAACAACTGACTCACTTCCCAAGCTCTCTCATCCACAACAGACTGCATACTTGCCCCGTCTTTCCAAAACTCTTGCGTTCACCTCCCTAGCAGCCCCATCCATAAGCAAATTAAACAACCATGACGACATCATACACCCCCCCCCCCCCCGCAAACCACCATTCACTAAGAACCAATCACTTTCCTTTCTTCCTACAGTTACACATACCTTGCATCCTCGAACAAAATTTTCACTGCTTCTAACAACTTGCCTCCCACACCATATATTCTTGATACCTTCCACAGAGCATCTCTATCAAATATATCATATGCCTTCTCCAGACCCATAAATGCTACATACAAATCCATTTGCTTTTCAAAGTATACATACATTCTTCAAAGCAAACACCTGATCCACACATCCTCTACCACTTCTGAAACCACACTGCTCTGCCCCAATCTGATGTTCTGTACATGCCTTCACTCTCTCAATCAATACCCTCCCATATAATTCTCCATAAATACTCAACAAACCTATACCCCGATAATTTGAGCACTCACTTTTATCACCTTTGCCTTTGTACAATGGCACTATGCATGCATTCCGCCAATCCTCAGGCACCTCACCATGAGTCATACATACATTAAATATCCTTACTAACCAGTCAACAATACAGTCACCCCCTTTTTTAATAAATTCCACTGCAATATCATCCAAACCCGCTGCCTTGCCGGCTTTCATATTCCGCAAAGCTTTCAATACTTCTTCTCTATCTACCAAATCAGTCTTCCTAACCGTCTCACTTTGCACACCACCTCGACCAAAACACCCTATATCTGCCACTCTATCATCAAACACATTCAACAAACCTTCAAAATGCTCACTCCATCTACTTCTTACGTCACCACTACTTGTTACTACCTCCAAATTAGGCACCTTCACCGATGGTCCCATTTCTTCTCTTGTTTTGCGCACTTTATTTACTTCCTTCCAAAACATCTTTTATTCTCCCTAAAATTTAATGATACTCTCTCACCCCAACTCTCATTTGCCCTCTTTTTCACCTCTTCCACCTTTCTCTTGACCTCTTGCCTCTTTCTTTTATACATCTCCCAACCATTTTATTTTTTCCCCTGCAGAAATCATCCAAAAGCCTCTCTCTTCTCTTACACTAATACTCTTCCTTCTTCATCTCACCACTCACAGCCTTTTCTAATCTGCCCGCCTCCCACGCTTCTTATGCCACAAGCATGTTTTGCGCAAGCCATCATTGCTTCCCTAAATACATCCCATTCCTCCCCCACTCCCCTTACTTCCTTTGTTCTCACTTTTTTCCCTTCTGTACTCAGTCTCTCCTGGTACTTCTCACAAGTGTCATTCCCAGGCTCACTTACTCTCTCCACTCTCTTCACCCCAAACTTCTTTCTTCTTTGCTGAAAACCTCTATAAATCATCAACCTCGTCTCCACAAGATAATGGTCAGACATCCCTCCAGTTGCACCTCTCAGCATATTGACATCGAAAAGTCTATTTTTCGCGCGCCTATCAATTAACACGTAATCCAATAACGCCCTCTGGCCATCTCTCCTTATTACATAGGTATATATATATATATATATATATATATATATATATATATATATATATATATATATATATATATATATATATATATATATATATATATATATGTATATATATATATATATATATATATATATATATATATATATATATATATATATATATATATATATATATATATATATATATATATATATATATATATATATATATATATATATATATATATATATATATATATATATATATATATATATATATAATTATATATATACATATATATATATATATATATATATATATATATATATATATATATATATATATATATATACATATATATATATATATATATATATATATATATATATATATATATATATATATATATATATATATATATATATATATATTTTTTTTTTTTTTTTTCATACTTTGTCGCTGTCTCCCGCGTCTGCGAGGAAGCGCAAGGAAACAGACGAAAGAAATGGCCCAACCCACCCCCATACACATGCATATACACACGTCCACACACGCAAATATACATATCTACACAGCTTTCCATGGTTTACCCCAGACGCTTCACATGCCTTGATTCAATCCACTGACAGCACGTCAACCCCGGTATACCACATCGCTCCAATTCACTCTATTCCTTGCCCTCCTTTCACCCTCCTGCATGTTCAGGCCCCGATCACACAAAATCTTTTTCACTCCATCTTTCCACCTCCAATTTGGTCTCCCTCTTCTCCTTGCTCCCTCCACCTCCGACACATATATCCTCTTGGTCAATCTTTCCTCACTCATCCTCTCCATGTGCCCAAACCACTTCAAAACACCCTCTTCTGCTCTCTCAACCACGCTCTTTTTATTTCCACACATCTCTCTTACCCTTACGTTACTCACTCGATCAAACCACCTCACACCACACATTGTCCTCAAACATCTCATTTCCAGCACATCCATCCTCCTGCGCACAACTCTATCCATAGCCCACGCCTCGCAACCATACAACATTGTTGGAACCACTATTCCTTCAAACATACCCATTTTTGCTTTCCGAGATAATGTTCTCGACTTCCACACAATCTTCAAGGCTCCCAGAATTTTCGCCCCCTGCCCCACCCTATGATCCACTTTCGCTTCCATGGTTCCATCCGCTGCCAGATCCACTCCCAGATATCTAAAACACTTCACTTCCTCCAGTTTTTCTCCATTCAAACTCACCTCCCAATTGACTTGACCCTCAACCCTACTGTACCTAATAACCTTGCTCTTATTCACATTTACTCTTAACTTTCTTCTTCCACACACTTTACCAAACTCCGTCACCAGCTTCTGCAGTTTCTCACATGAATCAGCCACCAGCGCTGTATCATCAGCGAACAACAACTGACTCACTTCCCAAGCTCTCTCATCCCCAACAGACTTCATACTTGCCCCTCTTTCCAAAACTCTTGCATTTACCTCCCTAACAACCCCATCCATAAACAAATTAAACAGCCATGGAGACATCACACACCCCTGCCGCAAACCTACATTCACTGAGAACCAATCACTTTCCTCTCTTCCTACACGTACACATGCCTTACATCCTCGATAAAAACTTTTCACTGCTTCTAACAACTTTCCTCCCACACCATGTATTTTAAATACCTTCCACAGAGCATCTCTATCAACTCTATCATATGCCTTCTCCAGATCCATAAATGCTATATATATATATATATATATATATATATATATATATATATATATATATATATATATATATATATATATATATATATATATATATATATATATATATATTTTTTTTTTTTTTATTATACTTTGTCGCTGTCTCCCGCGTTTGCGAGGTAGCGCAAGGAAACAGACGAAAGAAATGGCCCAACCCCCCACCATACACATGGATATACATACGTCCACACACGCAAATATACATACCTACACAGCTTTCCATGGTTTACCCCAGACGCTTCACATGCCCTGCTTCAATCCACTGACAGCACGTCAACCCCGGTATACCACATCGATCCAATTCACTCTATTCCTTGCCCTCCTTTCACCCTCCTGCATGTTCAGGCCCCGATCACAGAAAATCTTTTTCACTCCATCTTTCCACGTCCAATTTGGTCTCCCTCTTCTCCTTGCTCCCACCACCTCCGACACATATATCCTCTTGGTCAATCTTTCCTCACTCATCCTCTTCATGTGCCCAAACCACTTCAAAACACCCTCTTCTGCTCTCTCAACCACGCTCTTTTTATTTCCACACATCTCTCTTACCCTTACGTTACTCACTCGATCAAACCACCTCACACCACACATTGTCCTCAAACATCTCATTTCCAGCACATCCATCCTCCTGCGCACAACTCTATCCATAGCCCACGCCTCGCAAACATACAACATTGTTGGAACCACTATTCCTTCAAACATACCCATTTTTGCTTTCCGAGATAATGTTCTCGACTTCCACACATTCTTCAAGGCCCCCAGGATTTTCGCCCCCTCCCCCACCCTATGATCCACTTCCGCTTCCATGGTTCCATCCGCTGCCAGATCCACTCCCAGATATCTAAAACACTTCACTTCCTCCAGTTTTTCTCCATTCAAACTCACCTATCAATTGACTTGACCCTTAACCCTACTGTACCTAATAACCTTGCTCTTATTCACATTTACTCTTAACTTTCTTCTTCCACACACTTTTCCAAACTCAGTCACCAGCTTCTGCAGTTTCTCACATGAATCAGCCACCAGCGCTGTATCATCAGCGAACAACAACTGACTCACTTCCCAAGCTCTCTCATCCCCAACAGACTTCATACTTGCCCCTCTTTCCAAAACTCTTGCATTTACCTCCCTAACAACCCCATCCATAAACAAATTAAACAACCATGGAGACATCACACACCCCTGCCGCAAACCTACATTTACTGAGAACCAATCACT
Source organism: Panulirus ornatus (assembly GCF_036320965.1). Lineage (NCBI taxonomy): Eukaryota > Metazoa > Arthropoda > Malacostraca > Decapoda > Palinuridae > Panulirus > Panulirus ornatus. Next base: position 42,340,436 of record NC_092240.1, read on the forward strand.
TTCCTCTCTTCCTACACGTACACATGCCTTACATCCTCGATAAAAACTTTTCACTGCTTCTAACAACTTTCCTCCCACACCATATATTCTTAATACCTTCCACAGAGCATATATATATATATATATATATATATATATATATATATATATATATATATATATATATATATATATATATATATATATATATATATATATATATATATATATGCATAGATAGATAGATAGATAGATAGATAGATATATATATCACTTTTTGTCCCAGGTATTCCCAATCACCAGTCCTTTTTCAGCACATAGATCTACAAGCTCTGCACCATTTCCAATTACAAAACTAAACACCACATGTACACCAACTATTCCCTCAACTGCCACATTACTTACCTGTGCATTCAATTTACCTATCACTATAAACCGGTCTCGTGCATGAAAACTACTAACACACTCACTCAGCTGATCCCAAAACACTTGCCTCTCATGATCTTTCTTCTCATGCCCAGGTGCATATGCACCAATAATCGCCCATCTCTCTCCATCCACTTTCAGTTTTACCCATATCAATATAGAGTGTACTTTCTCACACTGTACCACTTACTCCTACCACTCCTGTATATATATATATATATATATATATATATATATATATATATATATATATATATATATATATATATATATATATATATATATATATATATATATATATATATATATATATATATATATATATATATATATATATATATATATATATATATATATATATATATATATATATATATATATATATATATATATTCATTTATTCATCTATGGCCAGAGAGCGTAATTGGATTACATATTAATTGATAGGCGCGTGAAAGAGAAACTTTTGGATGTTAATGTGCTGAGAGGTGCAACTGGAGGGATGTCTGATCATTATCTTGTGGAGGCGAAGGTGAAGATTTGTAGAGGTTTTTGGAAAAGAAGAAAGAATGTTGTGGTGAATAGAGTCGTGAGAGTAAGTGAGCTTGGGAAGGAGAATTGTGTGAGGAAGTACCAGGAGAGACTGAGTACCGAATGGAAAAAGGTAAGAACAAAGGACGTAACGGGAGTGGGGGAGGAATGGGACGTGTTTAGAGTAGCAGTGATGGCGTTCGCTAAAGATGCTTATGGCATGAGAAGCGTAGTAGGTGGTCAGATTAGAAAGGGTAGTGAGTAGTGGGATGAAGAAGTAAAATTATTAGTGAAAGTGAGAGGCATTTGAACGATTTTTTGCGGAAAAAAATACAAATGATTGGGAGACGTATAAAAAAGAGAGGCAGGATACCAAGAAAAAGGTGGAAGAGGTGAAAAAGAGGGCATATGAGAGTTAGGGCGAGAGAATATCATTAAATTTTAGGGAGAATAAAAAGATGGTTCGGAAGGAGGTAAGAAATTGTGTAAGACCAAGGAACAAATGGGAACTTCAGTGAAGGGGGCTAATGGGGAGGTGATAACAAGTAGTGGTGATGTGAGAAGAAGATGGAGTGAGTATTTTGAAGGTTTGTTGAATGTGTTTGATGATACAGTGGCAGATATAGGGTGTTTTGATCGAGGTGGTGTCCAAAGTTAGAGGGTTAGGGAGAATGATTTGGTAAACAAAGAAGAGGTAGTAAAGTAAGCAAATTTATGTATTTAGCTTTTCTTTGTCGCTGTTTCCCGCGTTGGCGAGGTAGCGCAAAGGAAACAGATGAAAGAATGGCGCAACCCACCGACATAGACATGTATATACATACATGTCCGCATACGCAAATATATATACCTATACATCTCCACGCATACATATATATACACACACAGACATATACATATATACACATGTACATAACTCATACTGTCTGCCTTTATTCATTCCCGTCGCCTCCCCGCCACACATGAAATAACAACCCCCTCCCCCAGCATGTGCACGATGTGGCGCTAGGAAAAGACAACAAAGGCCACATTCGTTCACACTCAGTCTCTAGCTGTCATGTATAATGCACCGAAACCACAGCTCCCTTTCCACATCCAGGCCCCACAAAACTTTCCCAGACGCTTCACACGCCCTGGTTCAATCCATTGACAGCACGTCGAGCCCGATATACCACATCATTCCAATTCAAACTATTCCTTGCACTCCTTTCACCCTCCTGCATGTTCAGGCCCCGATCACTCAGAATCTTTTTCACTCCATGTTTCAACCTCCAATTTGGTCTTCCACTTCTCCTCGTTCCCTCCACCTCTAACACATATAACCTCTTGGTCAATCTTTCCTCACTCATTCTCTCCATGTGACCAAACCATTTCAAAACACCCTCTTCTGCTCTCTCAACCAAACTCTTTTT